>NW_020623104.1:0-511 GCF_003573695.1 Papaver somniferum
TGGATCAATGAGGATTTTTCGTGCTATTTTAAAAAACATTTCTGTGTTTATAATTTTATTTCCTCGGAGTACTTACTGACAATTAGGTACTGTTTGCAAAAGTGTGAGAGGGTTAGAAAGCTAACCAGAAATTACTTTGCTGTAGAGATTTGGGTCGAGGAGCTTCTGAGAAAGCTGATGAGACCGTTTTGGTTTGGAGTTCGAATAGCCAGTATTTGGGATGCTATTGAAGATAGGCCAACAAGCTCGAAGTTTTGTGCTGGTAATTATTCTTATCATTCATGAAGTTCTCTTCAGTTTTGCGTGGAACAGCATTTTCTGGAGGTGCACTTTCTGGA
Organism: Papaver somniferum; assembly: GCF_003573695.1. Lineage (NCBI taxonomy): Eukaryota > Viridiplantae > Streptophyta > Magnoliopsida > Ranunculales > Papaveraceae > Papaver > Papaver somniferum. The sequence goes on from NW_020623104.1 coordinate 339, forward strand.
GGGAATTTTAAGGTATGGAGGGTTCTTTTCTACTTTGTCGATGCTTACCTGAATCTGATTCATTCCGTGGAACCGTCACTTCCATTTGTTGAATGAGATTCTAACAGTAACAGGTTAGTGTTCAGCTCTCTGCCAATATCTGGTGCAGAGTTCCTGATTCCTTTGATCCAAAT
>NW_020623105.1:0-405 GCF_003573695.1 Papaver somniferum
TTCTAACACACACCACCTGTTCTAGACATATCAAGTTATAGCACACCATATTCCGACGCACTATATTATGGCATACCACGTTTTGTTGCACAATCTTATGGCACGCCAAGTCACACCATATTCAAGCACAAATTGTACTAGACATATCATGTTATGGCACACCCTCTTCCGACGAGCTATGTTATGGCACACTACATTCTGACACTCAACACCTGGTTCTGTACATATCATGTTATGGCACACCCACGTTATGACACACAACACCTTGTTCTGGACACATCATGTTATGGCACACCATATTCTGACGCACTATGTTACGACACACCACATTCTGACTCACAACACCTGGTTTTGGACATATCATGTTATGGCAAACCATATTCTGACGCACAATCTTAAGACACA
>NW_020623106.1:0-505 GCF_003573695.1 Papaver somniferum
CTAAAAAAAAAATTAAAAATAAAAAAATATCTACAAAAAAAAATAATAATAAAAATTAATAAAGATACAATCCTAAAGAAAAAGTTAAAAATTAAATCCTAAAAAATTATGTCTTCTTTTTTTTTCTTCTTCTCTTTTAGCTTTACGTTTTTTTCTCCAAGTCCTTAGTATTCCACTTAGAACCTGTAAATCAAAGACACAAAAATAACGTAAAAAGGAACAAATAATAAAAAATAATAAACCAAAAAAAAAAAAATTCTACCTAAGCACAGGTCCGCGTCGGCGGCGCCAAAATGATTAATGGTTTTTTGTGGGTGTAGTGATAGTGGTAAGAACGGATTCTTTTCAGACTTGTGAAGGTAATGGATTTTTAGATTTAAAAATATATATACAAAAATATTAACAATGGATGAAGAGACACTGGGACGCAGGATTTCACTACTTTTCATATTCTTGTGGTTCAGTCATTAACTCTAGACAATATAGCTCTAATAAAAGAAGTTGT
>NW_020623107.1:0-796 GCF_003573695.1 Papaver somniferum
CTAAAAAATCAAAATCAAAATAATGAAAACAACAAATTGAACCTAAACAACTACATCAACAATATAACCAAACGACATAAGCAATTCATTATATATTTAGAACTCAAAAATGTTAATATCCAGCAAAAGCCATGGTAAGTTATTAGCTTTTGAATATTTTAGTTTTTGAAAGCAAAAGAAGAATCTTATTTTGAATCACCTGTGAATGATGATGAGTTATTAGCTTCTTTATTTCTGCTGGTGTTGAAGATTTTCTTAATTCCATTGTTGAACCTGTAGAGAAAGTAAGTCTTACGGTTTAAAACATCAATACATACATGAGAAATAATAAAAGTAGAGGAAACCCCAACTAAAGAGAACCTTGAAGAAGATGAAATTGATGAAAGAATAACCAATTCAAAAAGACTTCTGAGTTGAATGGAGAGTGAGAAGAGTTGATGAAGCCATAATTTAAGATTCACAAGTTTTTGATTCGAATTCATCGATTATTTGATGCTCGGCAACTAAATCTGTTGAATCGGATTGATTCAAATCCCTAAATAACCAAATCAAAACTAGGATGATTTAATATTGTTTTTCCAGATCTAAAAAAGCAGATGAAAAGTGAAATCAGTGAAAGAAAAATAAACCTGACGAATCTAATCTGCAGGTCGATTTGATTATGTAGATGAATCTTCTGTTGATCTTCTTTGGTTAATAATCGAATCAAATAATTCTTCTTCATCTTCCATATGATTTCTCTCTAACAGGTGCAACTGATCTTCGTAACTGAGATTACATAGGAATCGATGGAGAA
>NW_020623108.1:0-527 GCF_003573695.1 Papaver somniferum
TGTCAAAAGTTCATTCATAACTTTTGACAAGGTATGGGACAATTCATATCCCATAATAAATTGCAATATATAAAACCAAAAAGATTAATACTACAAAAATCATCTTCCAAACAACTTTTTAGAATTTAAACAAATAAACCTAAAAACATGAAGATGAAAATGTTGGACATAGCTATGTGTAATCACAATAATGGCTATTCCAAAAACTAGTTATTCTTCCTAAAAACACAAGAATAAAATTCTCATAAGAAGATTTACTAGACAAATAAAATCAACAAGCTAAAGAACAATGACAGATTCTCAAACCATCAAAACCGAACACGAACTGAAATCAAATAGACGTTTCAGAATCCTCACGAGCCTTGAGGGCTTTGAGCTTGTGATTGACAACATCTACTGCTTCTTCAGAGAAGATATCCTCATTGAGAAGATCTTTAACATGTGTCTTTATGAGACCAAGGTCAGAAGTAACCTTTTTCAACTCAGTTCTTAACACATCAAGACTCTTCAAAGTATCAACGAGCTGC
>NW_020623109.1:0-876 GCF_003573695.1 Papaver somniferum
TCTTAATTTTCTCTAAAAACCAAATCAGCCTATTAAAAAGTAACGGAGGGAGTAACAAGTATCATTTAAAATGGATAAAAAAAGAATATACGGTGAAGGGGACTACTTACGAATGACTGCGGTCAAGTTCCTGGTAGTAACCAAGCTGGGACAAGCGTGATTCCCATGTATCTATTCTAACATCATTCCCATCCTGAGAAAGATCAGCTTCAGATGGAAATACCCGATCCAAATGTTCCAAAACCATAGTTCCAGTATCTTCAGCGACGGAACCAGGATTTCATGTTGGGGTGGGCTAAAAAATGCGTTCAACGATTCGTGTTTAGTAGTAGTTCGAAACGTTATACGTATGTGTATAATTCGATTTACTAATATGAGTTCGTCCCAGAAAATCCGAAGAGCATTAAGTTGACAAATTAAACTAACACTTTTAGCATTATTATGGCATAACACAAACTCTAGATATATATACAAGAGGCTAGAAGAGGGCTTAGTCATTACTTGATAGCTATGCGTCATCCAACTCATTCACCATTAGTTGGTTGACACCTCAACTAACATTAAGCTAATATAATCTCTATATTTATCTCTAATCAATTCTTAATCTGGCATAGACTTAATCCAATCCAGCTTAGATTGGAACTAAACACAAATTAGCTTAACCTTAACCTAATTTGTTACTAAACCAACATAAAGTCTAACAAACAACACCAACACTTTTAGCATTATGATCGGAAGGGTATGAATACATCATGCATCTTTGGTCCTAGGTAAGAATGAAGTTTTCATTTGTCAAGCATACAGAGCCATATATGTACATGGATTATTTGGATTCGTAAAAGTTCAATTCGGCCAAAAGTGTGGTCAATGTTTCGT
>NW_020623110.1:0-619 GCF_003573695.1 Papaver somniferum
CCGAAGTACTAGGGGTACTTTCCTCACGAAGAGACATATTCTAAAAACTAAAGTTTCCAAAAATAGGGCTCTCAAAAGAAGAGTCTTCGAGCTCCCCGCTTTCACAAGAAGAACTTCTAGGCTCGTCACTAATCAAACGGCCAAAAGTATTTCTTTTCCAAGCCCTTCTAGGCTCGTTCTAGTCAAAATTTTAATCTTAGGTTCGCGTTTGGTTTCGTTTTCCTAAGGCAGGAAAGAAGGAAATGATGATGAAATCCGAGTCCTTATCTTAATTTGGCCAGGCCTTTCCCTTTACTAGGAAATTAAAACAACCGTATTCAAATCCTCACCATATATTCACCTTAAGGCATACAATAAACCCATTGACAGGGATTCGCGGGTGTTTCGAAAGCTTTCCTCCCGTACCAGACGAGCGAAGAACCGTTGAAGTCGACTCGGGCCATGACTCATATGTCATGTGCGAACTCAACAGGACGAGACGATATTGTAATCGTCGTCCTTCCCTGCAAACAGTTTTATATTTAATGTACCCTTCCTTAGGGTTTAAAAAAAAAAATTGTCCAAGTCCAAAGTCCAAATAAAGTGCAAAAGAAAAGAAATAAAAAAAAATAATAATAAT
>NW_020623111.1:0-652 GCF_003573695.1 Papaver somniferum
CTAAAAAGACATTTGACAATAGTTATTTAAGATTATATAGTATATTTTTATGGCATAAAATTCTTGAATCTTTGGCCGTGGTTGACTCCATAGTTTGTATTCAACATCGCTTCACATGATAAACCAAACTAATGAACTATGCTTCATGGAGATGTAAATGTATTCAATTGGGTTTGAGAAACATTCTAAGTTACGTTGCGCGAAAGGTTGGTGCATGTCGGGATCTCGACTGACATCTTGGTAGATAAAGGATACCAAATAACTATAAATCTCTAGCAGAGCTAGGTTTTGAAATAAAGAAACCTAGATTTAATACTTGTGACTAAAATAGTGGACCATAAGTGGAACCAATAAATTTCTCTGTTAAAATTGCTGAATGGATTTTGAATAATAGATCGCGTAAACCACTTAAAAGATAAACTTATGTGAACTTTAGCTGAAAATGGTGATTTGTTAGTCAAAAGTATATATGCTGAACTTAGTAATCCCTTTGCTGCTACTAACCATGTTATACAAGTTTGTGATAATTAAGCTCCGTCTTGGAAAAAAATTATGGAATCTAAATATATCTTAAATAATTAAACTTTTTATTTGAAAATGCTTAACTAACTGTGTCCCAACAAGAGGTACTCTAGCTAATATTGTTACTGCA
>NW_020623112.1:0-1051 GCF_003573695.1 Papaver somniferum
TTTTCACCCATAAACAATTGGCGACCACAGTGGGAGATTAATCTCTCGGTTGCAAGATCAATTTTCAATTTCATTTCAATTTGTTCAAATTTCAAGATGGTAGAACTTAGGTCAGGATCAGCGATCAATTCCGATGGAACTAGCGCTGACAACACTCTCGGTGTCGATGTCCCTGTCAGTGGAGCTTCCGTGCAGAATATGATCAATACATCTCGTAGAGCCGTCTCCCCTACCACCAACACCAGCGGAGCAGGAGATATTCGATTGGAACTGACGCCTCCTGTCACCAGAGGCATAGCAGCCGCAAACCCCGGCATTTCTTCAAGTGTAACGCCTCCAGTCGTTACCCGAGCAACCGCCACTCCCCCATCAGGGCGAGGGGCTGGAGGGACAAGAGCAGGACAACCACCTATTACCATGGTGGATTTGATGGAAAGGCAGGAAGTTCTTGCCAAGGCTCAGACGGACATGGCTTCAACTCAAAAAGAGGTACTTACTTTACTCAAAACATTAACAGAACGCCTGCCGCAAGAGTCACCACGCCCCCTGGAGCCAACAAGGAGCACCTTTAACGCACCCGGAGCAGGCACTTCAACGCGGGCCTACATGGACGAAGAAACTCGTGTTGATCCTGAACGCCCAAGGTAAAGAGACCTATCATCCAAGTTCATTACGCGTAAGGACCTGGAGCGACTCCTCCAAATCCGGAGCAAAGGAAATTCAATGGACATACACCAGCATCAACCTCCATCCACTCAAGAGGTACAACGGATTCCTCTTCCAAGAGGATACACCTCTCCTCAATTCTCTCTTTATGATGGTACTGGTAACGCTCGTGAGCATATCTCTCGATTTTTAGAATCTTTAGGAGAACATGAATATAATCATGTTCTCCTACTGAAAGAGTTCTCGGAGTCACTTATTGGAAGAGCATACACCTGGTACAACAATATCGCACCTAGCAACATACCCAATTGGAGTGAGATGGTCAGTTCCTTCTACAAGAAGTATTTTTTCGTGTCTGAGAAGATCACCTTTTCAGACTTGGGAA
>NW_020623113.1:0-453 GCF_003573695.1 Papaver somniferum
CTAAAAAGGATTTCTTTTGGACATTTAGCTTACGCTTTCGTGTACAAAGATCTTTAAGGAACTTGGCATAAGCAGGCATCTGCCTAATTGCTTCTAACAATGGAATGTTAATGTTCACCTTCTTAATGTTTCCATTATCTCGTTGAAAGTCGACTCCTTCTTTGTTGGGGCTAAAAACTGTGGGAATGGGGCTCTGGGAACAAAGTCGGGCTCAGCAGGACCCTCATTGGTCTGTTTGGAGACTCTATCAGTCTCCTCATTTTCGGTTTCAGAAGGGTGAACTACAACATGTTCACTATCAGGCATGACAACCTTATTATCAACTTTTTTTCCACTCCTAAGGGTTGTAATAGAATTCACATGATTGTACGATTTCTCTCCTTTGGGATTAGGATCAGTATGACTAGGGAACCTTCCATCTTCTCTCTCAGTGAGAAACTTAGCTATTTGGCC
>NW_020623114.1:0-899 GCF_003573695.1 Papaver somniferum
CTCGAGATTTAATCTCCGATAAGTAAGCTAAAAAGTAGTCACAAACATCTTCGTCTCATCGTTTGTGATTCCACAATATCTTGTTTCGCTACCATATGATTCATCTTATTGTGAGGTGACTGATATTACTAGGTTGTTCTTCGGGAATATAAGTCTGGTATGTCAATTGGTTCCTGTTCACCTTAATTTATCAAAAGACGGAACAAAAATCATATTTATATCTGTGGAAGACAGATTTATCTATTCAATAGACTTTTCTGTGTGTGACAGATTTTTTTATCAAGTTTTCGACTTTGGGTCGTAGAAACTCTTAGTTGTGGGTGAGATCAGTTAAGGAATCAAGTGCGTAGAGTCCTGCTGGGATTCAGAGGCGTAAAGAACGCGACTGTACATTGATCAGTGTGAGATTGGTTAGGGCTCAAGTACATTCCAGTCTGAAGTTAACTTGCAGTAGGCTAGTGTCTGTAGCGGCTTAATACAATGTGGTGTTCAAATCTGGACTAGGTCCCGGGGTTTTTCTGCATTTGCGGTTTCCTCGTTAACAAAATTTCTGATGTCTGTGTTATTTCTTTTCCGCATTATATTTATTTATATGATTGAAATATCACAGGTTGTGCGTAGTTCAATCAATTAGATAATCCAACCTTTAGTTGTTGATATAAAATTGTTTGACACTTGAACATTGGTCTTTGGTACCGTTCAAGTTATTTCTCATAATAATCAGGCTCACGGATTCTATCTGTTCGATTTGCTGATTACATTGGGAAACAGAGATACAACTCTTAGATGTATTTCCATTGATTAGTCTGATTGTCTAGTTGATTCTCTTGGAAATTATATTGGAGTTTGTCCATTCAGATTGCCTGAACGAAATATTGGGTTTGGTTGTTAGACCCACG
>NW_020623115.1:0-315 GCF_003573695.1 Papaver somniferum
CTAAAAATAGGTCCCTTGTTGAACCTAATAGAGCCTCTCAAGTCTCTAGTTGTGGAACAGAGCCCGATAATTCATTTTGGGAAGGTCAGGTTAGTGAAGAGCAAGCCCATGCTGTCTATAACAATGCTAGGTTTGAGAACCGTCAGAAGTTTGACCCATACTCAGTAACCTACAACCCTGGTTGGAGAAACCATCCTAATTTCTCTTGGTCTAAGGGCCAGAGTCAAGGCCAGTCTAGCAATTCTCAGCCTCCCCCAGGTTTTGGTTTTAACAACTCTTCAGGTCAAACCCAGTTTCAGAACACTTCCGAGAAAA
>NW_020623116.1:0-492 GCF_003573695.1 Papaver somniferum
AAAGACAAAGACAACACAAAAAGAAAGAGTTCATAAAAATGTTGAATTTAATATACGTTAACTCAAAAAAGCCTACACACTTCGTTATAAGTCGGAAATTGATTTCTGAGACTAAATTGTAAACTAGATAAACTCATCTTTAACTGAAAAAGTTTGAAAAATATATTGTAATCACAAATAATATGTTCTAAGGCATTACGTCTACTAAAAATTGCATTTCTATGTACGTTGATTCAAGAAAATATGAACGAAGTCAAATTTCACAATAGAAGAAGGATGAAAGACCATGTTGAACTAACCCAAATCCTAACAAATTTCATCTATCTTGAATTAAATGGAAAGACAAAGCCAACACCAAAACAAAGAGTTCATAAAAATGTTGAATTTAATATACGTTAACTCAAAAAAGTCTACACACTTCGTTATAAGTCGGAAATTAATTTCTGAGACTAAATTGTAAACTATATAAACTCATCGTTGACAAAAAAAAAT
>NW_020623117.1:0-1172 GCF_003573695.1 Papaver somniferum
GTAAGTTCTGCCAAGGAACTTATTCGTAAGAAACATGGTAGATTCAATGCAGCGTCTATGCTGTGGAGGAAGGAAATTCACCCTAAACTTGCGGCTCAAAACTGGAAATTTATTCGTGGTGCTTGTGCCACTTTGGATATCATTCAATCTAGGTTCAACATTAATTTGGCTAACAAGTGTGTTCTGTGCGAAACTGAGGAAGAATCTCTAGAACATATTCTTTTTCATTGTTCTTTTGCAGCTCGTGCGTGGTCTTGGATTTCTGGTATCTTTGGTATGTCAGCAAATTTCAACATTGTGGCTTCTTTCAAGGCAGCGAAGGGAAGAAGTGCAATTGTCCGTGACTTGTGGCTGGTGGCGAACTTAGTAATCAGGTCAGAACTTTGGGCTATGCGCAACAAATGCATCTTTGAGAAACAGAAACCGAGCTGGAGTCTTTTTTCTAAAAGAGTGCTGAAGCTAATACAAGAATATTCAGTCCGTCTAAAAGGGTTTATGCGCAACAGTGTGGAAGATATGATGCTGTTGGATTACTTCCGTGTGGTTCATAGAAGTGTTAGACACCAGCATCCTATTGAAGTGTTATGGAATCCTCCGGATCTTAATGAGATTCTAATTTGTTGTGATGGAGCAGCGCGTGGGAATCCAGGCATTGCGGGAGCAGGAGTGGTGGCAAGAGACTTTAGCTGTGCAGTTCTTGGTGCTTTGAGTATTGGTCTTGGAGTTACTACAAACTATTTGGCGGAACTATATGCAATTATAATTGGTATGGAATGGGCAATGCAATGGAATTATGATCGTATTTGTGTGCAATCTGATTCCTATGGAGTAGTTCAAGCTTTACAAAGCTCTTCTATTCCTTGGTTTGCAAGAACAAGATGGGAGAGGTTATGCAATCATTATATTTCTATAAGGATTATTCATACTTTCAGAGAGGCGAATTTTTCAGCAGATAAGATGGCTAAGAATGGTTGTTATCTAGATAATGAAGAAGGAATTCAGTATGAAGGAAGACCTGATTTTTTAATTTCTGTTGAAAAACCTAATGTTTCCTATTATCGTTTCAAGTAGTGTTACAAGTTTTTGGGGTTGCTGTGACCTCTTTTCTTGTAATCTACTTTTTGTAAATTTTGTTATCTATTAATACAATTTTTGACTTATCAAAAAAAAAA
>NW_020623118.1:0-416 GCF_003573695.1 Papaver somniferum
CTAAAATATCAAGATCATCTGGGTCTATAGACCAATATGTCCTGATCATTAGCATGTTTCTAATAAAAATAGACATCGGTTGAGCTAAATTATAGCATTCGAGTCTTTTCGAGCGTGTATTTTACGAATCTATACTCGAAACTGCTCTAAGTAGACAAATCTTGTTTATGAGGCCTAGATTTCAAAATTTTTCTAAAATATCAAGATCATCTGGGTCTATAGACCAACATGTCCTGATTATTAGCATATTTCCAATAAAAATAGAAACCTGTTGAGCTAAATTATAGCTTTCGAGTCTTTTCGAGTGTGTATTTTTCGAATGTATACTCGAAACTGATCTAAGTAGATAAATCTTGTATATGAGGCCTACATTTCAAAATTTTGCTAAAATATCAAGATCATCTGGGTCTATAGAC
>NW_020623119.1:0-426 GCF_003573695.1 Papaver somniferum
CGACATGTCCTGATCATTAGCATGTTTCCGATAAAAATAGACACCTGTTGAGCTAAATTATAGCGTTCGAGTCTTTTCGATTGTGTATTATTCGAATGTACACTCGAAACTGCTCTAAGTAGAAAATTCGTGTTTATGAGGCCTAGGCTTCAAAACTTGGCTAAAATATCAAGATTATTTTGGTCTATAGACCAACATGTCCTGATCGTTAGCATGTTTTCAATCAAAATAGACACCTCTTGAGCTAAATTAGCGTTCAAGTCTTTTCGAGTGTGTATTTTTCGAATTTACACTCGAAGCTGCTCTAAGTAAGCAAATCTTGTTTATGAGGCCTAAACTTCAAAATTTAGCTAAAATATCAAGGTCATCTGGGTCTATAAACCAACATGTCATGATCATTGGCATGTTTCCAATAAAAATAGACAC
>NW_020623120.1:0-1397 GCF_003573695.1 Papaver somniferum
CCCCAAAATGAGTTTTTTCTAAAATCCTTCATGTATTGAATTTTGAAACCTGCTATAATCGGAAGGGAATACAACTTAACAACCTACCGATTATAAGGAGCCACAGATCGAACCCTTGCCAAATTCCATAGCTTTCAAGGGTACAAAGCCGATCATAACTTTAACTTCACTTAGGTGAGTTTATCAAGAATACTCCTTAAAGTACCACACTCTAAATAGGTATATAAACATCATTAAGAGTTTAAAAATTGAAAATATTAAAACTTAAACTCAACCTCTACTCACTTCAGGATATCATGTCGTGGGATGAATTCTTCAAAAGCATGATTCTCGCATCTCCATATTATCTATGACTTGGTGTTCCATTTGAACCTATATTTTGGGATCTCACTCCATAGGTAAGGGTTACCCTTTTGAACCTACTTTTGAGATCTTGAGTTATAGGTTGGTAACCGCATCGTAAATAACTCAATCTCAATGATGCTATCATCTATGACTTCGTCTAGTCCTTTTGAACCTATTTCTAGGTTGGGTATACATCACAAATGACTCAATCTCAATGGGCATCAACCTCATCCCTAAGATGTATTCACATCTTCTTATCAATCCTTTCGTCAAAGGACTAAGGAAATCTCTTTTCAGACATTATATAATCCATTTTCAAAATATCAACTCTTATAGTGTCGTTGCATGCATTCTCAATTCTTGAAATAGCCGCGGTACTATCTCATTGGATTTATATGTCTGTTCCTCTATCTATTAGAGGATCGAATCGCTTCATCCCTTAAAGGATTCAACTGAAAGTATGTCCAATCAGCTTCGCAATATCCTTAAAGGATTGCGGTAACCATTTAGATAGTGTATTTCTAGGCGTATGATGTGTTTGAAACACTTCATAACCTTCTCAATATTTTACCAATTTTCCATACTAGTATTGGAAAATCTGAATATAAAGCCCCCATTATGGAAGCAATATATTAAGCCCCACTACAAAAAATACTTATATATATAGTCAATCACGTAGCAAAGAAGCATACTGAGCTACCATACTCATGTCTAGTGCAATCACACACAATCTCAAAAGCATTAGCACTAAACCAAATGAGTGGAAACTTATTTACAGTCAGACTATATATATTTCTGTCTCTTTTAAAAATTTTATTTTCATTGAAATGAATATGATCCAAAGAAAGAAAAAATTCATTTCAAAAATATACACCATATTTACTCAAGTATTTCATGTCAAATAGCAAACTAAGCATGTTCTCAATTTCATTTTCATCCTATAAGTTAGAATAAAAATTCAAAAAATCACTTATGCATACAAAACAAAGAGTATTGTGCATTTCACTTTCATCAATTATGAAATCATTTGAATGAATCAAGTAAACAATTTT
>NW_020623121.1:0-1010 GCF_003573695.1 Papaver somniferum
ACCATGAGAGGACTACTATAGGTTTGGATCTTTGTAAGAACGATGAATATTTAACACTTTCAGGTAAAGATTCCATGGGAATATTCTAAAAAACCCCAAACACACACGAAGTCGTCAAATTATTCAAGAAACAAACTGGCTCCGAGATCGAAACCTGGCCATGAGAGGACTACTATAAGTATGGAACTTCGTAAGAACAATGAATCTTTAGCAGTTGCATGGCAAGATTCCATGGGAATATTCTCAAAAATCCTAAACACACATGAATTCGTCAACTTCAAGAAACAAACTGGCTCCGAGATCGAAACCTGTCCATGAGAGGACTACTATAAGTCACGAACTTCATAAGAACGATGTATCTTTAGCAGTTGCAGGGAAAGATTCCATGGGAATATTCTCAAAGACCCTAAACACACACAAATTCGTCAACTTCGAGAAACAAACTGGCTCCGAGATTGAAACCTTGCCATGAGAGGACTACTATAAGTCTGGATATTCGTAAGAACGATGAGTCTTTAGCAGTTGAAGGGAAAGATTCCATGGGAATATTCTCAAAAACCCAAAACACACACGAATTCGTCAACTTCGAGAAACAAACTGGCTCTGAGATCGAAACCTGGACATGAGAGGACTACTATAGGTCTGGATCTTTGTAAGAACGATGAATCTTTAGCACTTGCAGTTAAATATTCCATGGGAATATTTTAAAAAACCCCAAACACACACGAGTTCGTCAACTTATTCAAGAAACAAACTGGCTCCGAGATCGGATCTTGGCCATGAGAGGACTACGATAAGTCTGGAACTTCGTAAGAACGATGAATCTTTAGCAGTTGCAGGGTAATATTCCGTGGGAATATTCTCAAAAACCCTAAGCACACATGAATTCGTCAACTTCGAGAGACAAACTGGCTCTGAGATCGAAACCTGGCCATGAGATTACTACTATAGGTCTGGATCTTCGTAAGAACGATATGGATTCTTTAGCAGATGCACGGAAAGATATTCCA
>NW_020623122.1:0-878 GCF_003573695.1 Papaver somniferum
CCAAAACCCTCACCCAAACCCATTTTCTATATCCAAGCCCGTCTCGGATTTCAGCCGTCAGATCGAAGTATCTCAGCATCCTACGGTCGCTCCTATGCCTGTGCATCAAATCCCGATGATTCCGCTAAACACTACAACACCTAACCTAATCTCGCACCGTAGACTTCGTTGTATCTCAGCATCTTACGGTCGCTACAAGATGCTTCTTTCTTAGCCGTCCGATCCACCTACCATCTCCATATCCAGCGGCTCAATTGCAGAGGAGACAACGAATTCATAGGGTACGGTGAGTTTTCCCCAATTTCCCAAGAACCCTAATTTTATCAAATTTGGGGGAAAACATTGTAAACCCTAATTGAATGTTTTGGGTATAAATAGAGATGTAGGATGAGTGTATAAAGCATCTCTGGGCTAGCCAGTGAACAATATTTGCAACCAATTTTCATTATCCAAATTCCTTTTTAGCTACAGTTGATTGTGTGCAATTTTGTATGTATGTTGTATCTTAATTTAGCTTATTTGATGAATGCTGTAGTTGTACTCATGTCTAGCATGAGCTAATTCACTGCAACTAAGGCTCTGATGAAGCCTAGTGCACTGTTAGATGATGCATGGTTAGGATAGTTTTCTTGATGCCTGTTTGCTTGAGCAATGGGAAGTACTCAGTGCTCTGGCATGCCTGTGATTGATTGTGCTGTCAAAAGATAGTCAATGCTAGGGGCATATCAGTGAGCAAGCTGATTTTCATCCCATTCTAGATGTATGCATAGGATTTCCAACTCAACCTAGATTGCATTGCTTGATTAGGGCACAAGGTGGATTCAATTGCCTTAGTAACTTCACACAGTTCTGCATCTTTCTCCTTTTCTGTCACTGTT
>NW_020623123.1:0-414 GCF_003573695.1 Papaver somniferum
CGAAATTATCAACAACACAACACAACAGCGTCGCAAAACAATTTCAGAAATGATATAATAAACGACGTCAGCTAAAATCATGAGAAAAATGTGATGGTCCTGCGAAAATTAGAGAGTTTGCGAGATTAGGATTTGTAAGGTTGCGAGAATGTCGCAAGTCATGTTCGAAAATAAAGGACAGATTAGCTGTTATCCACTATGTATTTTCCTATAAATAGTCGTTCATTTGTAAAGGAAAAGAGAGAGATATTTTTTGAGTAAGAAACAAGTAAATGGGAGAGAGAAAGTCTAGAGCAGAGGTCATTCTTGATTCCTATATCTTTTCTTGTAAGAATATTCAAAGATTGATCAATAAAAATTAAGAGTGTAAATCTAAAAATGAGTTGAGTAATAATGAAATCATATGAGGGGTGT
>NW_020623124.1:0-712 GCF_003573695.1 Papaver somniferum
ATTGTAATTACAATTAATATGTTCTAAGGCAATACGTCTAGTAAAAATTGCATTTCTATGTACGTTGATTCAAGAATATATGAAGGAAGTCAAATTTCACAATAGAAGATATTTGAAAGACCATGCAGAACTAATCCAAATCCTAACAAATTTCATCTATCTTGAATCAAATAGAAAGACAAAGCAAACATAAAAAGATAGAGTTCATGAAACTGTTGAATTTTATATACATTAACTCAAAAAAGTCTAAACATTTCTATATAAGTTGGAAATTGATTTCTGAGACTAAATTGTAAACTAGATAAACTCATCTTTAACAGAAAAAGTTTGAAAAATGTATTGTAATTACAATTAATATGTTCAAAGGCAATACTTCTAGTAAAAATTGCATTTCTATGTACGTTGATTCAAGAAAATATGAAGGAAGTCAAATTTCACAATAGAAGAAAGATGAAAGACCATGCAGAACTAACCCAAATCCCAAATAATTTCATCTATCTTGAATTAAATAGAAATACAAAGCCAACATAAAAAGAAAGAGTTCATAAAAATGTTGAATTTTATATACGTTAACTCATAAAAGACTACACATTTTCGTTATAAGTCGGAAATTGATTTCTAAGACTAAATTGTAAACTAGATAAACTCATCTTTAACAGAAAAAGTTTGAAAAATGTATTGTAATTTCAATTAATATGTTCTAAGGCAATAT
>NW_020623125.1:0-826 GCF_003573695.1 Papaver somniferum
CTAAACCCGCTCAACACCCAAGAACCCAAATCTATTAACCCAACCAAACGCACCTTTCTTCCCAAAACCATCGACTCCATCTTCTCCATTCCTCTACAGACGCCATACCACCACCATCTCCTCCACCTGCTCTCCCAACTGCTCTGCCACAACCATCCTATCTCACTATACCCCAAACCATCATTACCACCTAGCCTCTTATCCTCCTAGCCGAGTTGTTCCATCAATCTCACACTCTTCCTCTCTGAACCCTAGAGTGTGCAGTTGATGACACAAATCAAGCTAGAAACGTAGCAGGAGCAGGAGGAAGAGAAGATAAAGCATGGGTCGAGCTGAATTCGCAAATGGGTGAGAGAAATTGAAAATCCCCAAATTTTAGGGTTTAGAAATTAGGGATTTGATGTAAGCTATAAATAGAAACTGATGTAGAATGTTTAAAGTGTTCTTGGGTTAGCCGAGATACCCCCTAATTGGGTTAATTTCATTTCAATTTCCATTTCAAAGCAATTTAGGGTTCTTCAATTTCTGTTCATATTTGTTCTTTGCTGTTTAATTCCATCTTTCAATTTTTGTTTCTCACATGTCAGTTAGTTTAATTTCCTGTTTAAATCTTAGAGAAGACCATTGAACCATGTTGGTTAGCCATTTGGGTTACACCCTGTTGAGCTCAAAACACTTAGGTTAGTGACATTCCAAGGGTTCACTGGCTTGTGATTAGTGGTGCTTTAAACAGACCATTAATGCTAGGAGTTAGTAATAATCTAAGGGATGAACAAACCATATTAGTTAGAAACCTAGGAACCTAAATGACCTGTGATTGTTTATG
>NW_020623126.1:0-360 GCF_003573695.1 Papaver somniferum
CTAAACCTAACTTGATTTGCAAGTTAATTTTCCTATAAATACAACTCGAAAATCTCTTTTCAAAACACACAAGCAGCGACCATCTCTAGGTCTTTTCGTCATCTTCTTGCTTTTATTTTCGTGCGGCGTTTTACTTCCATCCCCGTTGCTGAGTTTAAGAGTGGGTAACTTGTAATAAATGTTTCGACCCATGCCCATGCGCATGTACCAGCACCAATTCCGTGTCTACTTGAAATTATTTTTTGCAAGTTTTTGACTTGATAAATAATTTATTTAAGAGTTTTATATATGGAAAAATTCCTTTTTTGTGTTTAACTGGTTTACAAGAAACAAAACTCGTTTTATAAGAAAAAACCTAAA
>NW_020623127.1:0-358 GCF_003573695.1 Papaver somniferum
CTAAACGTGTACAACATGTTGGATCACAAATAGTTAACCGAGGTTAGCCATATGATTACTCTCATATCAACCGTATTCATCTTAACCATAACTATTCAAATGATTCAAATGAAACTAGTTAAAGAGCCGTTCAGTTGCTATATTCTCATAGAAGTATACAAGAACACACTTGATGCAAAATAGGTTTGATTCACTCGAATCGATTCAAGAACATTATAGTCACGGTTTGAAAAGATTGCATTCCTTATTATAAAGGTTTATGTTCATGTTCATAACCGAATTTAAAACTTTAACCTTCAAGTATGCAAACGGGTACGCGTACTTGAAATACCCGGACCAAGATTGGGTTTCGCCAGTA
>NW_020623128.1:0-585 GCF_003573695.1 Papaver somniferum
TTTTTATTCTAAACTCTTCCTTAGATAGATACAAATCTTTGGGAAGGTTTACAGCGTTTTAATCACTCTAAAATTCCCTAAAACAGGTTACACACATGACTTTCCATATTTTCTTGTTGTGAGAAAAATCCGTCGATTGAGCCCATTCTAATCGATTTAAACACCCATATCAAATTTCTAGACCCATAAGGAGTCTATCCTATGAAAATCAGAGGTTTAATCGACCTCAAACTCCTTCAAATCACGATTGACAAAACTGCTCTTTAACTGTACTTTTCCCGCCAAAAACTTTTTTTTAATGTTGAAGATGGTTGACCCTTATCCAGAGTAGGGGTGTGATTAGCAATTTCCTGGAAATGGGATGCCCCTTAGTTATTAGATAGGTTACTCCTTATCCAAAGTGAGAGTCCGAATAGCAAATGTCCTCCGGGTACTTTCTGAAAACTTTTCGAGCCAATTTTTTTCCAAAAATGTTTATTGGCCAAAAATACCTACAAATAAATAAAACACCATAATAAGTACAAAAATGAGCCCTAACAACATATAGAATCGAGACAAATCGGACACAAAAATGTGTCTATCAAA
>NW_020623129.1:0-639 GCF_003573695.1 Papaver somniferum
CTAAAGAAAAAGGTTGCAAGAAAAATGGTTGCAGTGACTGAGGATAAGGAAAAAACCATTATCAAATTCGAGTATGGCCAATTACCTCTCTTTTGTAATGTGTGTCAAATTATTGATCATCCTTCTCAGCAATGTGAGGGAAGTAACAAGTGGGTGAATCCAAATTTGAAGAAAGAGGGAGAAGGCAGTGGAACCAAAAGAAGTACAATTTTTTCAGAAAAAAAAAATGAAATAGAGAGTGGGGGTGGTCAGGAAAAACAGAACTTTGGCCCTCCAAAAAGAGATGTACTGATGCTGAAAAGTCGAGTTGGTAATAAAGGAAGAGGTGGTGTTGTTGTTTTTACTCAGCACGAAGTTACTGAAAAGAAAAATGGGAGCCAGGAAAAACAGAACTCTGCCGCCCCATTCCAAGATACCTTGATGTTGGAGAATACAAACCTAATAATGGAGGAAGGAGCCGCAAACTCAATGATCCGGGAAGAACAGAATAAGGTGCAAATAGAAGACAAGAAGAAAGAATGCCATGTGCCAACTATTGCTGCTGAGACTCAAATAACTTCTACAAAAAGAGTACTAGAGAGTATTACCAAGCACTTTTAGGCGAAGAGGAAATATGTTAGAAAAGAAAACTCAAATTTT
>NW_020623130.1:0-299 GCF_003573695.1 Papaver somniferum
CGCACTAAAGGTGCAGACATGGCGAAAAATCTCGGACATGGAGATAAAGACGGGACGGTTACGAAGTTTTCTGCCCATCATGTCCTTGGAAAGTTGCAAAGAAAAGGAGCAAAATGTGAGGGTAAATTACCTGATGTCCACTCGTCAACATCTCAAGGGATGGTTTCATGATAAGATGATGAGATGGAAGCATCGAATCATACTCTATAAAGGTGAGTTCATCTGAATCGAGACATCTGCTACAATGTTACATGAATGACGCGTGTAAGGAGTGGTCTAATCAACTCAGACGGTCAAGT
>NW_020623131.1:0-431 GCF_003573695.1 Papaver somniferum
GTATTTGTAAAGATTGATCTCTCGAATCTAAAGTACTCCCTTGCAGTACATTGTTTAGGGTTTAAATTCGTTTCTCACCCACACACCCGAAATTACCAAAATCAGCAGAAACCGTTTTCACCCACAAACACCCCCTAGTCTTCAATCCTGGCTCTGCCCCTGTTGCTAGACAACCCTTATGGTCGAGTCTGATTCATCAATTTTTGACTTAGCTAAAAGAAATCACAAATGTAATCTTGATCAATCACCATGCATCTGCACGGACACGGACGCGGAGATGCGAACATATATATATATATACCATGCCGCACTATGCCAAGCCATCCGCACCATCTGCCTTGGCCCCACTATGCCAAGCCGCCCGCACCATTCTGCCTTGGCCCCACTATGCCAAGCCGTCCGCACCATTCTTCCTTAATATACCATGCCGG
>NW_020623132.1:0-1076 GCF_003573695.1 Papaver somniferum
CTAAATAAGACAAACAAAAGAAAACAAGAGTAATACAAGGTAATATGCAAGAAATGCAGCAAAGACAAACATGGAATCGTTAACAAAAGTATAGTAAATTACGCACTTATCAGGATGTTACTCCTAAAATTAACTAGGCCATCTGGGACTGAGTTAGATGTAGATTCTGCATTCTTCGCTAGATGGCGCTTAATAACCAGAAAATTTATCAATTTTATCTGAGAATAAATTTTTTGAATTGTTCTCAATCTAAGGGGGATTATTTTGATACAAATAACGACCCTTTTTCAGAAAGTGAACTCGAATTCTCTGATTGATTGGGTCGGCATCTCTATTGTTGGAGATAAAGGAACTGATTTTGATGTGAAATTGTTTACCTTCAAAAAAATAAAATAAAAAAATACTAGGGACTGAAAGCTTCCCAATTGGCAGTTACATGATGCACGTCCAAAGATCTTTCTTATCATGATAAGTCTTTCTTATAAGCAGAGAAAAATTAGATGCAACAAGCAATTAAGGTGAGAATACCGAATAATACCTAATCTCAGTCAAATTGGTATTTAAAAGAATAAAAAAGCTAGTGTATATGTGGATTCCACATAGTAGTAATAGTTGCAACATCTATTAAACATGACCAACTGTGTTAAAACCAATAACAATAAAGTAATTGGAAGAAGAAAAAAACGAATTTAAAAGCCTTATTTACTCTTTTCATTTGTGTCTCATGGTCTTCAAAGCACAGACTGTCTGTTACTAGCGATAACCCCTCAACTGCCACTACAGAAAACTGCAACTAATTTTAACCAAATCTGCAGTGAATACAGTCTTGTAGATACTAGTCACACCGTACATCTTTTCAATCACCAATTAGTTTCACCATCTTATCAATTACTTGTTAGTTGAAATAACCATGTCCTCATTATCCCACAAAGCACATTCAGTCCACCTCTTATATAATACCATCTCATGACAAGCACAACACACATGATTCCAACATTGCAACTTGGTTTGTCCTTCAAATTTTAAATCACAAAATTATTAGACACATATAAATTATTGTTTATATGCTCACAGTA
>NW_020623133.1:0-1873 GCF_003573695.1 Papaver somniferum
TAAGCAATTGAATAACTCTCTAAATAATTCATTTGAGTCGTTTGAACTAGTTATGGTGAAGAAGAATATGGTTGATATGAAATTTCTCATATGGCTAACCATTTGGTTAATTATTGTTGAACCAACAAATGTACATGTTTGGGTACGGCTACACAAGCCTAGAAACGTGCATTTCATTTGTATGTAACAAGCTAAGTTTTCGATCTAACGGTTGAGAAATATTAGCTAGAATCTAATCAGGTTTTCATTTAATGGTGAATATTGAATGCTTTGTTACCAAGCTAACATTGAATGCGAACCCTGATTTGAAAGACTATATAAGGGAGAACTCTAGCAACTCGGAATACTAATCCCCACACCTGTGTGTGTTGATAGTGGTTTTTAGCTTAGGGTTAAAATCGTAAAACCTTGCATCGGATGTGATGCCACTCTACAAGGAAACAATGTCGTGAGTGATAACCTCTCTACCAGCATATTTATTAAGTCATTCTGCTAGAGCATAGCTCGTCGAACTCGCATGCGCTGCTATATCAAGCATGTTTGTCAATGTTAGTGATCAAAACTATAAGTCTTGATTTCTATCCAATTATCTAAGTCTCGGACTAGGATAGGAAAAGTGTAGTTGAGCTCAAGGACTTCATGGCGATTCAACAACAATGACGATGATCTGCACAAGGAACCATGGAACTTCATCAACAAAAAGGTATGTTAAGACTTGAACTTATCTATCACTCAAAATTCTATCTATTCTATCTCATACTTCTTATGAGACAAAAGTCGTATGCTATATAGACTAGATCAAACACATTTGATATTTCGAGTTGAGTATTAAATGCTTATCTTTTTCTCGAAATTCATGTGTTGGTAAAGCGTCTCGCTTTGATCAGGTTTATCTTCATCTTTCAATCACTAAGTAGAGAATTGCTCTGACGTGAAGACGATGTGTGAATAACGGTTGGGATAGCGTTCTCTTAGAATGTCTCCGTGAATTTACTTACGTTGAGAACTTTCAATTAAATTGATCACTTTTGTGGTTTTGATTTAATTGCTTTTATCAATCGAGTTAATCATGGGTTTACTTGTGGTTGATTTGGTTGATTTTGGATATAAAATATCATTCTTTTGATTTTTGGTGTCCAAATAAATCCTTCTTTTCTTTTTAAATTAAGGTCGCTTATATTGTTTTCTTGGAATGACATCAAATGGGGGAGAGTTCTTTTGAACTTGTGCTTAATGGTAATATCTTACGGGGAGTGCGGCTGTGGAATTTTGTAGGGGTTATCTTGTATCTTAAAACTCCTTGATCAATGTTGATAGCTTCGGCTATAAGATTGCATCTAAATTTAAGATAATGCGCGTCTTCTTTTTTGGTTATAAAATGTCTCTCGTGGAAATTTCATTATGAACCCGCTCTTTACCTTTGCCAATTTTATTGACAAAAAGGGGGAGAAATATTGTAGTTCACACTACATAATACATATGGTTTTCGGATCATTGTGTAAGTGGAAGTGGTTTCCATGATCGAGATAGAGTATCGACTAAGGGAAGTGATACATATCACCATAGTATTATTTTTAAAGTCGTGATGCAATTGGACTTTGATATTCATAATAGTACTATGACACTGTTTAATAATGATCGAGAATCTCGATTTCTCTCATTATTTATGCTATGAATCTTCAACAATGGTGATTCTAAACTTACAACCTTTGGGATCATTGGAGTACTTGTAAGGACGAAGATTTCAAGGAACGTTGAAGATTAGACTATGGAATATGAGCCACTAAAGTTTATCTTTTTTGTATTCCATATGTATTAATAGTTTTATCACTAAAATTGACAAAGGGGGAGATTGTTAGAGCATAGCTCGGTC
>NW_020623134.1:0-1804 GCF_003573695.1 Papaver somniferum
AAACACAAACCTATTTGGCTTCCTACACCTAAAATCTATAATTTGTAGCTCTAAGTTCGATAGACTAATTTTCTATTTCATAATAAGATTGTCTCTATGCTCACTATGGTGAGTTTGATTCTAACAGCTAAGTATGTCTAAGTTCTCCGCACTAACATGTATAGTCTAATATTTAGTAATTTATTAATTTGATGTAGTTATATATTTGTTATACATTTATTCATATAACTAATCCAAATTTTGATTTCACGTAAATCTATAATATCTGATATTTTAACTTACCGTTATATTATATATAAATTTCCTAAATATTGTCTACTTTAAATTTGCTATTCACATAATTATTGAAATACTATTATCAAATGTGTTACTATTCTGACTATCTTTATTATTATCGTTATTGGTTTATTGATAGTCCAGTTGGTATACTAAGTTTTAATCTTCTAAATATGATTCTACATTCTCGTAAAGATTAATATAATTGATTTTATTTATTCATATCGATTCTGTATTCTGTATATATGTTGTTAAATGTTAACGTTGGTAACTTAATATTATTTCAATTTGAGTCTGCTAAAAATTGTAATGTATCTTAATAATTCTTTAGATTTTTCTATTAATTATGGTATGCTATTAATATACAAATTTATTTTCTTTCAAGTCAATTTTTGTACTAGACATCCAAATACTATTATTATTTCTTTATGGGTATTTGTTTAATTTTAATGATTTACTAAATCAGTTATTGAACTAAAGATAATTCGAGTATAAGTCTACTAACAAGTTTAGTATTTTATTTTACGTTCTGCATCCCCGTATTCTTAAATCTAACCTAATAAGTCTTATATTAACTATCTGGTTTCATTGCAAAAGAATGTATTTCTTGTTTTATTTAATTTACAGAATCTGCCCGTAGATAATTACTAATAGTTTTGCATATTTATTTGATCATAATTATTACTTTTATCGATACATAATTACTAATAAGATTTTAATTAGATAAAGGTCACTACAATACTATTTCAATAAGTGTTAATATTACTTTTATTATGATTATTGGTGATATTATTATCATTCATTATTATTAACATTAATATTAATGGTTGAGCTATTATCTTATCTACTCTTACAACTTAACTTCATTTCTATTTTAATAGATTAATGATTCTAATTACGGGTAAAGGTATTCTTAGGTTCTAAGTAAAATTTTGGATTTATCGATTAACTAACAGATGCAAGTTTTCCTTCTATGTTTAGTAATACCAGGATGTATTTTCCCTGTCTAGATTCGTGACTCCTGACAATGCCTTCCTACGAATACATCAGTATTGTCAACCTAAATATTCCCCAGTGCTGGATTATTCAAGTGTTAAATAATTAAGACTATCTAATCTCTATTAAATTTCTAACTTATATTATAATTGGTTTCAACCTACGATTTTTACTTCATAATCTATAAAAGTAATATACTTATGCAAAATAAAGAATAAACAATCCAACATGCTATACAAATCAATCAACCAATTCAATTCAAAAAAAAAAAATCTTTTAGTTCTTGATTGTTTTTAGTGATTCAGATTTATTTCACAAACCCAACCCATTCATAATCTAATCTAACAATCTATCTGGCACTGGTTATTATCTATTGTTTCCCATGTAAGATCCAATAGTGAGCTCTGATACCAAGTTCGTAGCGCCCAAAAATTAAGCTAGTTATTAACCCAAGTGATTAACTACCTAATGAGGCATTAAAGATCTCAATCATATTTCTTAACTTCCAAATAGAAAATCTTATACAAAACTT
>NW_020623135.1:0-1137 GCF_003573695.1 Papaver somniferum
AATAAAACTACAAACTAGAGAAACTTACCGCTAACCCGTTAAATCATTTATAATCAACTTCACGATAACAAAGTTGAATCTTCTTCTTCTTCATCATCATCTATGTCAATGCGGATGAACTTAGAAGTTGCAAGAGAACCTAAAAATTCTGCAAGAAATTACATCAATAAGTGACAAACAGTGAGTACAGAAAATAACAAATCAGAATTTTACAAAAGTGAGTAGAGAAAATACCTGAAACATCTTCAGCATCATCAGTTCCTAAGGTGTTTGGATCAAGATCAACCGGTGTCTGTAACCAGCTTTGCGTGCAAATCAACGCCTCAACAGTCTTAGGCAGCAGTGAACTTCGATATGAATCAATAACTCGCCTTCCAGTACTAAAGGCAGATTCTGAGGCAACAGAAGAGACTGGTATGGCTAGTATATCTCTCGCCATATGTGATAATACAGGATACCTTGTACTATTAGTCCTCCACCAACCTAAAATTTCAAACTGAACACCGCTAGGGCTAATTCTTGGTTCACGTTTCTCCTCTAAATATAACTCCAACTCAGTTTTCCCCTCAACATTGTCATCCTCCTCATCTTCTCTTGCTCTCTCTGCTATTAGACTAGCATATGCAGAATCTTCATCATCAGTAACCCCAGAAGATTGAGTAACGTTTCTTTCCCTTTGGTTCCACACATCAGAACGTTTCTTTCCCTTTGGTTCTGTCACTTGACTCACTTCTGTGTCATCTTCAGTTGCATCTTCAGGGGTTTTACGCTTATTGCTATGTGTTTCTGTCACTTTTATGACAGCTTCAGTTGCATCTCCATCTGCACTAGCATCTCCAGCAACACTAGCATCTTTAGCAGCACTTGCACCTCCAGCTGAATTTGCACCTCCATCTGAACTTGCATTAGGTGGAGGTCGAGGTGGCCGCTTATTAGAAGAAACAGAGGCAGTAGGTGTTGAACTGGATCCTCCTCGCATTGTCAAAAGGCAAGTCTGCAATGTGATAAACCATACATTTAATTTAAACCATACATTTAAGCAAAACCCCAATTTTTGGTTGTATGGGGTGATTACAAAAATGTTAAGAATTACAAATCTTAAAATAATTCTAACTCTCTGCATTCTTCTAAATTAAC
>NW_020623136.1:0-276 GCF_003573695.1 Papaver somniferum
AAACCCTAAATTAGTCAACTTCGAGAAAGAAACTGGGTCCGAGATCGAAACCTGTACTCGAGAATAAGTTTGAAACTTCGTAAGAACGACGAATCCAACCATTTACGGGTAAGATTCCATCGTATATTCTCAAAATTGCTCAACAAACCCTAAATTAGTCAACTTCGAGAAAGAAACTGGGTCTGTGATCGAAACCTGAACTCGAGAATAAGTCTGAAACTTCGTAAGAACGATGAATCCAACCATTTACGGGTAAGATTCCATCGTATATTCTCA
>NW_020623137.1:0-387 GCF_003573695.1 Papaver somniferum
CTAAATTAGTCAACTTCGAGAAAGAAACTGGGTCCGAGATTGAAACCTGGACTCGAGAATAAGTCTGAAACTTCGTAAGAACGACGAATCAAATCATTTACGGGTAAGATTCCATCGTATATTCTCATAAACGCACAGCAAACCCTAAATTAGTCCACTTCGAGAAAAAAACTGGGTCCGAGATCGAAACCTGGACTCGAGAATAAGTCTGAAACTTCGTAAGAACGACGAAACCAACCATTTACGGGTAAGATTCCATCTATATTCTCAGAAACGCACAGCAAACCCTAAATTAATCAACTTCGAGAAAGAAACTGGGTCCGAGATCGAAACCTGGACTCGAGAATAAGTCTGAAACTTCGTAAGAACGACGAAACCAACCATTTA
>NW_020623138.1:0-322 GCF_003573695.1 Papaver somniferum
CTAAATTAGTCAACTTCGAGAAAGAAACTGGGTCTGTGATCGAAACCTGAACTCGAGAATAAGTCGGAAACTTCGTAAGAACGATGAATCCAACCATTTACGGGTAAGATTCCATCGTATATTCTCATAAACGTTCAGCAAAACCTAAATTAGTCAACTTCGAGAAAGAAACTTGGTCTGAGATCGAAATCTGGACTCGAGAATAAGTCTGAAACTTCGTAAGAACGACGAATCCAACCATTTACGGGTAAGATTCCATAGTATATTCTCAGAAACGTTCAACAAACCCTAAATTAGTCAACTTCGAGAAAGAAACTGGGTC
>NW_020623139.1:0-280 GCF_003573695.1 Papaver somniferum
CTAAATTGGTCCACTTCGAGAAAAAAACTGGGTCCGAGATCTAAACCTAGACTCGAGAATAAGTCTGAAACTTCATAAGAACGACGAATCCAACAATTTACGGGTAAGATTTCATCGTATATTCTCAGAAACGCTCAGCAAACCCTAAGTTAATCAACTTCGAGAAAGAAATTGGGTCCGAGATCGAAAACTGGACTAGAGAATAAGTCTGAAACTTTCTAATAACGACGAATCCAACCATTTACGGGTAAGATTCCATCGTATATTCTCAGAAACGCTC
>NW_020623140.1:0-740 GCF_003573695.1 Papaver somniferum
GTGGACTTCGATCATGTCTATTTATGTCTTTATCCCTGTTTTCCAGCCATGCTGCCAGCCTAGTCTGTCTACAAGTCTTAGTAGTTAAAGTATGCTTATATATACTAACTAAATTTCAAAAACCCACACCTGATAGTATATAGATCTTATTTGCATACCCTTGCATCATCCCTGATTTTGGATATCATTGGATTAGTTTAATGGTGGGTTTGTTTCAAGAATTCACATTTTCCAGCAATTTATAATCTCACAGGATTATCAATTCTAGGATTCATATAAATCCCTTGAATGTATAGTAACTTGGTCAAAATTCTTAGGATTCATTAAAATAAAAAATAAAAAATTTAAATCCATGTACTGTTTGCCATTGTCCTAAGAATATTAAATTGTATATAGATGAGATTTGAAGTTTTTTTTTTAAAAAAGGTCCATAAATTCCTTGATATGTTTCCCGATAAATCGTAGAGGGGATGGGTCGGAATCCATATGGAGGATTTGCTAGAAAAGGGATTCCCGTCAGAAACGTAATTCTAGGAATTCAGTAGTTGTTGAATTTGAGTTATACAGAAGAAGAAGATGCTTTAGTGAATCCGAGTGGGTTAGAATTAGGGTTCTCAGTTTGATTTATGGGTTGTGCGTGATTAAGATGTTGATCGAGTTTTTGATAGATTGTGAATTAGAGGGTTGATGTATAATTGGTGATGAAGGGTGTGTTAATGGAGAATGGAGAAATTAGATTT
>NW_020623141.1:0-740 GCF_003573695.1 Papaver somniferum
GTGGACTTCGATCATGTCTATTTATGTCTTTATCCCTGTTTTCCAGCCATGCTGCCAGCCTAGTCTGTCTACAAGTCTTAGTAGTTAAAGTATGCTTATATATACTAACTAAATTTCAAAAACCCACACCTGATAGTATATAGATCTTATTTGCATACCCTTGCATCATCCCTGATTTTGGATATCATTGGATTAGTTTAATGGTGGGTTTGTTTCAAGAATTCACATTTTCCAGGAATTTATAATCTCACAGGATTATCAATTCTAGGATTCATATAAATCCCTTGAATGTATAGTAACTTGGTCAAAATTCTTAGGATTCATTAAAATAAAAAATAAAAAATTTAAATCCATGTACTATTTGCCATTGTCCTAAGAATATTAAATTGTATATAGATGAGATTTGAAGTTTTTTAAAAAAAAAAGGTCCATAAATTCCTTGATATGTTTCCCGATAAATCGTAGAGGGGATGGGTCGGACTCCATATGGAGGATTTGCTAGAAAAGGGATTCCCGTCAGAAACGTAATTCTAGGGATTCAATAGTTGTTGAGTTTGAGTTATACAGAAGAAGAAGATGCTTTAGTGAATCCGAGTGGGTTAGAATTAGGGTTCTCAGTTTGATTTATGGGTTGTGCGTGATTAAGATGTTGATCGAGTTTTTGATAGATTGTGAATTAGAGGGTTGATGTATAATTGGTGATGAAGGGTGTGTTAATGGAGAATGGAGAAATTAGATTT
>NW_020623142.1:0-759 GCF_003573695.1 Papaver somniferum
TGTAGTATTTACTGCAGTACCTGCACACATAATTGATCCAATCACTCATCATACATTTATTGCATAACCACATTCAACTATTTAGGTGTAGTAAATTTACTCACTTGGACCAATCAGGATTCAATTTAAACAATGCAACTACACCATGTATGCAGGGGAACTTCCTCAATTGCCATTGTCGACATGTACAAGATTTTTCTTCCACCCGAAAAACAAACACTATGCTAGTAGCTTTGTTAGTAACCTCATACACTTTGCGCTCTATAGAAGGATCACATTCATAGTTACCTCTAAGATCACACATCACCTTAATGAGATCTTTCCCAGCAGGAACAAGGTCACCAGCTTGCCAAGTTGCAGCAAGCTTTCTTCTATTTGAAAACAGCACCATCACCAAATGTGTGTACATATCGATCAATTGAGTGAGAGGCTTGTCTCTAAATTTCAGGGCCATGTTATTAAAACTTTCTGAAAAGTTAGAGTAGATGTGCTCACAAGCAACATCATGAGGAAACCATGACCTTGCCCAAGACTTAGGCTCTGCATCAATCAGGTATTGATATGTAGCTGAACTTATCTGTGAAATTTCTTGCATGCTAGAAAATAGGTGTCTAAGTTAATTCATTTAATGCAATAAGGCTTGACTGAAAGAATGAACGTTCATTATAACCAAACATTTCTTACCTCCCAGTGATGATACTTGTATGCCTTTGCAGCCTGCCAAAGAAGGTGTGTGAGTCTTGGATTTCTGAATCCCTT
>NW_020623143.1:0-357 GCF_003573695.1 Papaver somniferum
AGGAAGTCTAAATTTTTCAATTAGTTAATATTACTGCCTCTTTTGTTACAAGATACAAACTTAAGACAATAAAACTTAAATAAAGATTTTATAAAAATCTGAAAAGGCGAGGGTGTCAAAATATACCTCAAGCTGAAACTTTTCCTACCTATAAGTCCTTTCTCCGAAAATGATTGTCCATGGACAGAGTCGAGATAATGCAACTAATCGGTTCACACTTCGTGTGATCGTCTATAGATACGAGATCGAGACAATAAAACAACGAATTATGTTTACCTGATAAAAGGGTTTGGACTTAACCAAACACACACTACACGAAATCAGGGAATTTGTAACACCCGATTTTGTAACGGATAT
>NW_020623144.1:0-351 GCF_003573695.1 Papaver somniferum
AATTTCACAATAAAAGAAGGATGAAAGACCATGCAAAACTAATCCAAATCCTAACAAATTTCATCTATCTTGAATCAAATAGAAAGACAAAGCCAACAAAAAAAGAAAGAGTTCATAAAAATGTTGAATTTTATATACGTTAACTCAAAAAAGTCTACACACTTCGTTATACATCTGTAATTGATTTCTGAGACTAAATTGTAAACTAGATAAACTCATTTTTAACAAAAAAAAAGTTTGAAAAATGTATTGTAATTACAATTAATATGTTCTGAGGCAATACGTCTAGTAAAAACTGCATTTCTATGTACGTTGATTCAAGAAAATATGAAGGAAGTCAAATTTCACAAT
>NW_020623145.1:0-2530 GCF_003573695.1 Papaver somniferum
TGAAACACAACTTACAAGCTAATATCAAAAATCTTAGCTCAGAGAATGAACCATTTCTGAGCAAGATAATATCTCCTTATCGATCTGCTTTCATCCCAGGGAGGCAGATTAATGACAACACTATGGTAGATCATGAGATCATTCATACATGAGAAATAGGAGGCATAAGAAAAGAGTGGATATGACTAAAAATTGACATTTCAAAGACTTTTGATAAAGTGGAATAGCCTTTCCTATTGGCCATCCTAAGCAAAATGGGATTTCAGAAGATTGGTGCTCTAGTATTAACCAATGGATTTCCAACTATAGCTTAGCCATTCTGCTTAGTGGGGTCCCCTGTGAGTTTTTCAACCCCACTAGAGGACTCAGGTAAGGGAATTTTATCCCCCTGCCTCTTTATTCTATGCATTAAATTCTTCTCCAGAATGCTAATACAAGTAGAATGAGAAAGCAGAATTCATGGAATCAAAATTGTTAAAAGGGCTCCACTCATTAGCCATCTTCTTTTTGCTGATGACTGCATCATTTTTTGCAAGGCAACAAAAACTGAGGCTGAATACATTCTCAGTATAATTGATAAATTTAGCTATTGCTCAGGGAAAATGATAAATTTAGCAAATTCTGGGATTTTCTTTAGCAATAATCCTTCTCCTCAAACTAGATTAGACATCACTGAAATAATACAAGTTAGCCATATCTCTCTTCAGCACAAATATCTAGGGTCACCTTTGTTTACCGATAAATTTAAAGTAAAGGCGTTTCACCCTGTGATTGATACCATGAAATACATAATGGAAGGATGGAACAACAAAATAATAAACCCAGTTGGAAAAAAAGTTTTAATAAAATATGTTACTTCCACTATGGAAAATTATCAACTAAGTACTTTCAAAATCCCAAAAACAACAATAGAAGAAATGAATAAAATCCAAAGTGATTTTTTCTGGAGAAAGGAGAAAGGAAAATCAAAAGGTATTTACTTCAAAGCTTAGAAAGGAGTCTTTAAACCCCTAGAGGACGGTGGTTTAGGTTTCATTAACCTGGAAAAGTTCAATAGTGCTATCATATCTAAAATAGGGTGGAAATGTTGGAACAAAGTAACACCTTAGGAGCCCAGGTTATGCAGGCTAAATACTTCCATACAGAAGATATAATGCATATGTCTACTCTGCCAAAACCAACTGACTCTTGGGTATGGAAAGGCATCCTATATGGTATTTCCAATATTCAAAAGTATGGTAAGTGACAGATGGATCTGGTGCAAACATAAATATATATGGACAGATAAATGGTTAACCGGCCTAGATGAGCTAATAATAAAACCCAATTATTTCCCAATTCATACTGAGAAAGTTGTTGACCTAATACTCAACAACAATCAATGGAACAACTCTCTTATAGAGTGGATTTCAACTCTACCATAGCTACCAAGATAAAAAAAAAAACACAATAATCCTCAGTGTTCATGAAGATAAAGTATTTTGGCCCCTTACTATAGATGGTATGTTCACTGTAAAGTCTTTTTATAATAAACTGACCCATAAAGGCCATCATGGTCAGAAAATAAAAAATTGGAGAGCTATCTGGAATTTGGAAGTCTCACCCTCGATAAAGGTCTTCTTATGGAAGGCGGCTCATTCGATCCTACCTATTGGGGAAAGAGTGGGAAAACATATGA
Source organism: Papaver somniferum (assembly GCF_003573695.1). NCBI lineage: Eukaryota > Viridiplantae > Streptophyta > Magnoliopsida > Ranunculales > Papaveraceae > Papaver > Papaver somniferum. The sequence goes on from NW_020623145.1 coordinate 1,679, forward strand.
AGTATATAAATACCACATGCAAAATTTGTAATTGCTATTAGGAATCCATATCACACTTGTTTATCCATTGTCCTTTTGTCCAACAAGTATGGAATGAACTATTTTTCGATCCATATGATGTGGTAGGCCGAAAACGAGGTTTCCATGATTGACTCACCTCCATTCTACTTGTTAGAAAACATGAGGAACATTCTATAGGATGCCAGAATTATGTGCAATAGTGATATGGCATGTGTGGAAGGCAAGTTGTAAATTGACTTTTGAAAAACAAATACCAAAAGCTGAACTTATAGCTAAGGATATCATTCTATACATCAACACAACCAGAGCAGCTAGTGACAAAAAGAAAAATAACCCAATGCATGTGGATTATACCAAAGATGAAGCTTAAGCTCAAGTTATAGAATTCAGAATAACTGGGAAATCCCCAAGGCTTTTCACTCTGAAAATAAATATTGCATACACCCACAACAATGTGAATAACACATTTGGAATGGGTCTGCTTCTTTTTGATTATACAGGAAACTACCAAGGATCTAGAGGTGTAAATTTCAGCAAAGCACACCAGACACAACAAGGAGAAAAGTAGCAACTGACGCATACAACTGGGCAGCGGAATTAGGAAGCAGGATAGATTATGAATCCAACTCTGGCCAACTAATAAAGCTAATCAGAAGTCTGCATGCTGCGAAGATTGGTGAAAGATTCACTCTGAACAACGATGGGAATGAAATTTTTGAGATTGTCACCTGGAGCACAATCAATGATAGGGAAAATCATCTGGCAGTTAATCTGGCTATGTTAAGCACAAAATGTAATATTGATAGGACATGGGACCAAAGCACTACAAAC
>NW_020623146.1:0-442 GCF_003573695.1 Papaver somniferum
CTAACAAATTTCATCTATCTTGAATCAAATAGAAAGACAAAGCCAACACAAAAAGAAAGAGTAAATAAAAATGTTGAATTTAATATATGTTAACTCAAAAAAGTTTACACATTTCGTTATAAGTCGGAAATTGATTTCTGAGACTAAATTGTAAACTAGATAAAGTCATCTTTAACAAAAAAAGTTTGAAAATGTATTGTAATTACAATTAATATGTTCTAAGGAAATACGTCTAGTAAAAATTGCATTTCTATGTACAATTATTCAAGAAAATATGAAGGAAGTCAAATTTCACAATAGAAGAAGGATGAAAGACCATGCAGAACTAATCCAAATCCTAATAAATTTCATCTATCTTGAATCAAATAGAAAGACAAAGCCAACACAAAAAGAAAGAGTTCATAAAAATGTTGAATTTTATATACGTTAACTCAAAAAAGTC
>NW_020623147.1:0-332 GCF_003573695.1 Papaver somniferum
CTAACAAATTTCATCTATCTTGAATCAAATAGAAAGACAAATCCAACACAAAAAGAAAGAGTTCATAAAAATGTTGAATTTAATATAGGTTAACTCGAAAAAGTCTACACACCTCGTTATAAGTCGGATATTGATTTCTGAGACTAAATTGTAAACTAGATAAACTCATCTTTAACAGAAAAAGTTTGAAAAATGTATTATAATTATAATCAATATGTTCTAAGGCAATACGTCTAGTAAAAATTGCATTTCTATGTACGTTGATTCAAGAAAATATGAAGGAAGTCAAATTTCACAATAGAAGAAGGATGAAAGACCATGCAGAACTAATA
>NW_020623148.1:0-451 GCF_003573695.1 Papaver somniferum
AATTGAAAAAGCGGGGGTCTAACAACCACACCCAATATTTCGCTTAACAATCTGTATGGACAAACTCCAATATACTTTCTAGAGAATCAACTAGACAGTCAGACTCAATCTAGATAAAAAGTATATCAAAGAGTTTATATCTCAACCTCTCGATTTGATATATACTCAAGCAAACAGAAATCTGCGAGTCTTTATCAAATACTAGAGAGATAACTTGGATGGTACCAAAGACCAATATCCAAGTGTCAATCAATTAAAATCAACAACCAAAAGATCGGATATTCTAATTTATTGAACAACGCACAACCTGTGATATTTCAATTATATAACAAAATATAATGCGGAAAAGAAATAACACAGACACCAGAATTTTGTTAACGAGGAAACCGCAAATGCATAAAAACCCCGGGACCTAGTCCAGATTGAACACACACTGTATTAAGCCGCTACA
>NW_020623149.1:0-1072 GCF_003573695.1 Papaver somniferum
GAACTAGCTAACACGCGGCCGGCAAAAACCCTAATTAGGGTTTATGTCGCAAATCGATCACGAGCGTCCATTTTCTCCTGCTCGGATGAAGGGTCCAGGAATAGACTAAGCAGGTCCGGTGAGTATCAACACGACCATTGTGGGCCCACCTATCTCCACGCCCGATCGGCCAAGGAAAACCATGGCTGGATGCATTGGTTCGCACGCCCTAAAGATGGCATGTTGCGCCTCTTTAAAAATTCTTTGCGGCACGAGATTTCTGTCGCAAATCGATCTCAACCACTCCTCTTCACCCGGTCGAATTGAGTGTCCTAGATAGCACTTTCACAGGACAGTGAGATATGGACATGTACACCGGCGTGCCGTCCACATGCATGCCCAGTCGGTCCTGCCAAAAAATGTCCCCAAGCTTGGTTTCGACCAAGCTGAAGAGTGATGCTTGCGCACCTCTTCAAAACCCTAATTTCACTAATGGTCGCAGATGAATGTCACAAGATCATATCGTCCGTTCAACTTCACCTGCTTGGTTATATAGCCCTGGTCATGAGTTAACTGGTCAATGAGGTGCTGTGGTGATTACCATCCACCACTCTACCACACCATGTGGTCGGCCAAAGGAGGACTTGCCTGCGCAGCCTCCAAACCGTCACATGAAGATGGCTATACATGCATCTATTTTAAGACGCTTAAATCGCTACTCACTTCTTAAGCCTTAAAAAAAACGATGCTTTCTCCATATTGAATATATTCAATGCATTACATGCATAGAATTCACACGATATTTCATAAATATCGACTTCCTAAGTAACTTAGTTATTTAACCTAGCATCACATGCTTTCTGTGGGTCCCACGATCCACACACTCGAGACATTAATCATGTCACAAACTGGCGGATACATACTGGGGTACTGGTCTGGCGGTTTACAGCGTGCAGCGCACAACGCGCCATCACAAGAACGTGTCAGGAAGACATGGACGGTTAGTGATGATGGGAGAAGTAGGCAAGACTGATCGTGTGACACTAACACACGCAACTCCACTACTCCATCACTCCACTTTCTCCACTTCCCA
>NW_020623150.1:0-302 GCF_003573695.1 Papaver somniferum
CTAACCCAAATCCTAACAAATTTCATCTATCTTGAATCAAATAATAACACAAAGCCAACACAAAAAGAAAGTGTTCATAAAAATGTTGAATTTTATATATGTTAACTCAAAAAGTCTACACACTTCGCTAGAAGTTTGAAATTGATTTCTGAGACTAAATTTTAAACTAGATAAACTCATCTTTAACAGAAAAAGTTTGAAAAATGTATTGTAATTACAATTAATATGTTCTAAGGCAATACGTCTAGTAAAAATTGCATTTCTATGTACGTTGATTCAAGAAAATATGAAGGAAGTCAAAT
>NW_020623151.1:0-416 GCF_003573695.1 Papaver somniferum
AAGATTACCATATACAGACCCGATGTTCTCATCCAGGTAGGATTTGAGGTGTGAAATATATAAGATTGGATGAAACTGCAACCTATTACTGAACTCATGTTGCAAGATTACCATATACTAACCCGATTTTCTCGTCCAGGTGAGATTTGAGGTGTGAAATATATCAGATTGGATGAAACTGAAACCTATTACTGAACTCAGGTTGCAATATTACCATATACAAACTCGATATTCTCGTCCAGGTAGGATTTGAGGTGTGAAATATATCAGATTGGATGAAACTGCAACTTATTACTGAACTCATATTGCAAGATTACCATATACAGACCCGATGTTCTCGTCCAGGTGAGATTTTAGGTGTGAAATATATCAGATTGGATGAAACTGCAACCTATTACTGAACTCAGGTTGCAAGA
>NW_020623152.1:0-618 GCF_003573695.1 Papaver somniferum
ATGAGCGCAACTGATCAATTATGTCAAACATATAGTAATTGTCTATTCTTATATCAAGAAAAACCCTTCTCTATTCCATGGTGTCTTTGTAGTTGTGCATCATTCATGTTGTTGACATTAGAAATAACCCCTGACATATGCTTTCCTAAAGATATCTCTCTTTTCCAAGACTCGAGCGCCTTCACCATTATAGAGTTAATTTTACCAATGGTTGCTGGAATGAGCAATTCTATTCTAATTGTGAATTCCTTGAAGATCTTCTAACCGGATTCTGCAATTGGATTGACGAGAGGAGCTTCTGTATTCGAAATCCCACACTGAAAAGTCTTGAAAATTCATAATCGACAAGAAAATGAAAATGGTATTAGAGACCGTGCTGTCAAGTTGTAGCTGTGCGTAAGTTTCTATGACGCTTTCATATGTGAAGGAAAATATAACAATACAAATCTTGGGTTACATTGGCTAACTATTTATAACTATGCAGATTTTTCTTTTGCCGCCTGTCTAGAGAATGTTTAGATTTGGGTTCATTCAAGCATATTCACTTTCAGTTTACTCAGCTTCATTCATGGATGATTAATCATCTTTTAAGGCTTAGTCCTATGGGCTAGATATCTA
>NW_020623153.1:0-932 GCF_003573695.1 Papaver somniferum
AAAAAAAAAAAAAAACACCAAACTGGTAAGAAACCTAAAACAAGTTTGTTCAGAATATGGAAACACCACAAAAACTTCAGAACAACATCCTCTTCAAGAAGTTGATAATCCTGGAATGAGAATCCTTGCGAAACGTTGGTGCACGAGGAGCCAAAGGAGCTCTGCGACATGTTCGACGGTTATGAAAGGTCAGCATCCCACATTGGCCACACTTCCTCTTCTTGCGCACCTTTTAACGAGAACCCTTGTACCTAACACCTTTAGGTCTTCCAGCTTGTTCTCGACCACCAGTGGGAGGAAAATATACCCCTTTTCATTAATTCCAGGTGGCTTATCAGAGTCAGGAATATGATATATTTGTCGAGAGTACAACCTTCTATAGTAGTCAGAAATATAGTAAGGGATAATATAGTTGTACGGTTCATCATTTCCAATACGAAACATTTCTTTCATTGCATGAGTCCAAGGAAAGATATGTTTTTGCCATCATCTGCAGCTGCAAGTTCTAGAATCCAAGTCAACAGTATGCTTCCCTGTTGGAGAAATGATCTCAAATACCTTCTCACTTGCTCTCTGAAACTTGTATGAACGGCAGTCGTTTATCCTCTGGTTAAACCTTGCTTGCATACGAGGAGTGAGGCTTGTAGTCCACTTGTTAGACTCCACTAACCTCTTGTAATTCTGCTCCATTACCTTAGCACGAATAACATCAACAAGCTCAAGTTCTGGAAGCGGCTTATCATGCTTAATGACGTTGTTAAAACTCTCAGCAATATTAGATGTGTTCTCGCCAAAAATAAGCTCTTTTTAATAACATATTCATTTGTTGTTTATTTTGTTGTTGAAAATTCATAAGAAACAAAAGAATAAAATTCATAACAACATATAAGAATGTATGTCATTAAAAAACAAACAAGTGCAAACCAAAAAAA
>NW_020623154.1:0-614 GCF_003573695.1 Papaver somniferum
GAAGATAATGAGTTTTCTGCAAAGGGTATAGGCTAGGTATAGGAATTTACACATGCAATACACACGTTATCGGATATCAGATATAATCCTAACGGAAACTCCCTTAACCGGTACCGTTACGTTAACACAGAAATATCCGATACATTATCGAAACCGGATATTCGAAAATCGTTGTGTCGGATATTAACCTATCGGATTCCGGATATTCGGAAACGACTATCGACTATCGGATATCCATTAACAACCCTTAAAAAATCAACTCTTTGTAAAGCAAAATATCTTCTGCTTTTGATATCTAAACGTGTTATTATAGTCATCTCTTTTCGCACATCTACCAAGGGGTGTGTGCCCACGGAGGCTGAATCATTGTCCCATAGCTACCAAGGCTCCAGGTACAGCTTGGCAGGCACTATATCTTCTCGACACGTTTGACTCTCTGTTGGTAGAATATTCGAATCCACTTATCTTGCCTTTACTCAATTTGATTTGACAAATTTGGAACGTTTTCCTCATTGGTTGTTACGGCTGGCTTAACAAACCAAACAGAATCTCCATGAGTATCTTCCATTTTATCCCCCAAAATTTAACAGAAGGAAGGAGGAGATAACAGCATT
>NW_020623155.1:0-614 GCF_003573695.1 Papaver somniferum
GAAGATAATGAGTTTTCTGCAAAGGGTATAGGCTAGGTATAGGAATTTACACATGCAATACACACGTTATCGGATATCAGATATAATCCTAACGGAAACTCCCTTAACCGGTACCGTTACGTTAACACAGAAATATCCGATACATTATCGAAACCGGATATTCGAAAATCGTTGTGTCGGATATTAACCTATCGGATTCCGGATATTCGGAAACGGCTATCGACTATCGGATATCCATTGACAACCCTTAAAAAGTCAACTCTTTGTAGAGCAAAATATCTTCTGCTTTTGATATCTAAACGTGTTATTATAGTCATCTCTTTTCGCACATCTACCAAGGGGTGTGTGCCCACGGAGGCTGAATCATCGTCCCATAGCTACCAAGGCTCCAGGTACAGCTTGGCAGGCACTATATCTTCTCGACACATTTGACTTTCTGTTGGTAGAATATTCGAATCCACTTATCTTGTCTTTACTCAATTTGATTTGACAAATTTGGAACGTTTTCCTCATTGGTTGTTACGGCTGGCTTAACAAACCAAACAGAATCTCCATGAGTATCTTCCATTTTATCCCCCAAAATTTAACAGAAGGAAGGAGGAGATAACAGCATT
>NW_020623156.1:1396137-1413872 GCF_003573695.1 Papaver somniferum
AACATAGTATAATAATTCATAGTAACAACGATATGCTGAAAGAAAAAACCAAAGCTAACATGTTGAGTGTTTCTGTATTATCATTAGTTCATTTGTATCTAACTATTAATCACGCAAAATGAGACGTCTTTTTCGGGAACTTCTTTTTGGTGATTGTGGTTCCTTTTTTATTTTCTTATCAGTTCCATTCAATACCAATTTTCTCTTTGGGGGGATTCCATCTGAGCCAACGTTCGATTCGGTTGGTACTTGTACAATGGTTTCATCCAAGACGAAAACCTCTTGACAAATATAACAGTAAGATTTATTTCTAATTACTTGAAAAAAAACATGAGATTTATACCCACTTAATTTTTTTTAACTGATTGATGTATGTGTATACCTCTGTACTCTGAAAGTAAATTTTGTTGACTGTCAGACTGTTGTTGTCTCCCATGAAATCACGCCATTTCAATTTTATCTCAAAAAAAGATTGAATTCCAATCAGATTCTTAAGTACCGTTGACACCTTTTCTTCTCCTTCTTCTTGCAAACAGCGAATGTGTTATCTTCATAGTTTTATGAATTTAAAGTCTACAAATTGTCCAGTTACATAAAATAATCTGAATAATATAAATTATTAGTCTTTTATTTTTGTTAATTTGTTTACCTGTTGTATTTCGCACAGTACGGAAACATGGTATTTGATTAGTGATTGGGCCACTTCGTCAAATAGTACAACTTGTAACAAATCCGTATGGTCTTGTATGTTTAGTTTTATTCTGTACCTGCAGTTGAATCATGATTAGCTTTGAATTTTATGTTCCATTCCAACTCATTGAAAGCCTGAATTTTTGACGGATCTTACCTTATTACTGGCTTTGGGAAAAATTTTTTACACTTCTTGTACGAATACTCATCATCGATCTTTGAGACACTCGATTTGCATTTTGGGCAGGAATCATATTGCCAACCATCAGCGAGTAACACATCAATGATTGTTGCTGTGACATAGTAGAAATTTCCCTACATAATAACATATTATACATGAATAATGTTTACTTATGTACCGTAGCATGAATGGAAATATATTTAGCGAAATTCAATTTTTACCTTATTCTTTGGATCTTCTAATTCTTTGTAAATCTCCTTAACAGTTTTTTTTATTCTGTAGAATATCTTGTTGAATAGAATCCGCATCTTTCGTTTGTGTTTCAAACAGTTCAATGTCCGAATTGTTCAAATGCGCAGCGCTGGTTGGTGGTGGACAACAACAATCAGTGTTGAATAGTATTTAAAAACAAAAATTCCCTAAGTACATGAATATGATTTATATTCATTAGATTAGATAGATACCTTTTCCGAATTATTTTCACTTCCTGTATTTCCAAATTTATATATATTTTTGTTCCATTTGTTGATGCTAATTCAAGATTACCTGCATTTTATAATGTCATCATTATCATGAAAATGTATTGCACTTAATTAATTTATTAATAATAAATGACTAAATGATTTTCTGAAAATTTCATTAGATACCCATGAAGGATTTGACTTTGACGCAAGCGATAACCAACACTACCAATTGTGAAGACATTGCTACGACATCATCAGGTACATCTTCTGTCATTTGAAGATCTTGTCCACTATAGTCAAAAATAAGAATAGTTATTGCATTTTCATAAAAAACACTTAGTCTCTTTATTATATTTAATTGAATGTCATCCTCTATTACCTTTTGGTTTTTAACTTTAAATCTTTTTTTGTTGTCTGAGTACCATCTTTTCTGGTGATTTCCTTAGACTTAGTGAGCCCTGTCAATATTGCAACTACAGCTACAAAAAATTGGGTTATATAAATATTTGTTAAACAAAAGAGTCAATCTAAAAATGGTACTTGGAAAAAGCCATAATACCTGTTAAGTATGTGTTGTTTCCATCTCGGGCTTGTATCTCTTCAAATTCTACGAATGAAAACTTATGTCTTGGAATACACTTGTTTTCTGGAAACTCTCTAATTATAGTCTTAAGATGAAATAAAATAACATCCTTCCGTTTGATTGGCTGAAATTCTGTCTTACCGTCGACCACACTAAAATTTTGTATTTCATAGATTTTTCCTTCTTCTAATTGGTCTGAGAAGATTGTCATATATTTCCTAGGCACAATTGCATGCATTGCTTCTCCCTGAAAAGTGTGTACGGTTGTTAGCAGGTTCCGTTATAGACATTTATACACAAATAGAAATAGAAATTCAACTAAATCAGTATCATTCTTACATCTTTGTCAACTAAAATCATGCTTAAGTTTATAACTTCTGCACACGGTATTTTGGTTTCAGTCCAGAGCCTTGCAATTCTAACCCTTATTTTCCCACAAAAGGTATTTTTGTTTAATTGCTTCAGTGATGTCTCCATTATATATCTGTTTTTGTCTCTAGGAAAAATGTTTATTGTCAAAGAAACTGTTTGAATTGATGTGATAGGCTGTTAGGAAATCGTTTAAATATATGTTGTTTGAGTCCCTCCAGTGAGAGACATGTTTGTTCCAATCAGTTTCGTTTCTATTGTGACCGGTTATGTATCTTTTCGTATAACGATGTGTCTTTTAAAATTATAATGACTTTTTCGATTTTTCTTTTTCCTTTCCTTTGACTTTTTTTTTTGATAAAATAAATATCTCCACGTATTCAGGATTGTTTTTAGGGTTTTAAATCTTAACCGCTCACATTTTCCGCCCACCTTTTTTTATGAAAAAAGTAACAACTTTTTTAACTTCTGATTAGGATAAAAGTTAACTACTTTTTTAACATCCGAGAAAAAAATTAACCACTTTTTAAACATATGATTAAGTAAAAAAAGTTTATTTATCTTTAGATTTTATTTTAATACGCGCCCAACTTGAATCATATTTCAAATCGCTCCGATATGGGTGTGTGACTGGCTTGGAAAATGGGAGTTCTTGTGTAAATAACTCTGTCGGAGTTACAAAATGTGGATGATGATTGCATATCGTGGAACCTTGATTATATATTGATCCATTAACCATATGTTCCTAATTTAATATAATTCAAATAATTGAACACCAATGTGACAAAATAATTTAATAATCGATATAACTATGTAATATAGGTCATGATCAAACAGAGGTATGTTACAACAAATAATACTTTCAGTTGCAAATACATTGTCATTTGATTGATATACTAAGGCAAATTATTAAATGCTTCTTGGTAAAGAATATTTTGTGTGTAACCCTCTTGTTCACCTTCCTTATTGACAATCAGAAATTTGAGACCTTCGCGAGAAGTTTTTCTAGAGACAACAACGTATAACTGGCCATGAGAGAATACAGGCTTGGGCAAATAAACACCCACATGTTCTAAAGTCTGACCCTGACTTTTGTTGATTTTCATGGCAAAACAAACCTTGATAGGGAATTGTTTCCTTCTTAGTTTGAATGGCCACTTAGTGTCAATTTCTCCATTATTATTCTATGGATTAATACATTCTTGCCAATGTTGTTGCCAGTAATAATTTTAGCTTCTATAACCCATGCTGCCAATTTAGTGACTATAAGCCTTGTGCTGTTAGAAAGCCCCATACTTTGGTTATAATTTCTTAGAAGCATGATGGGAACACCAACCCGCAACTCCAATTCATGATTTGGGAATCCAAAAATCTTTAGTGAATTCAACAATTCAAATGGGAATAGAATATCTTGATTCTCTATTGCTTCCGATGTAGGACTGATGGAATCAGCACTAAAATATGTTCTTGTTTCAGACTGTATCGTTGAAACGATCTAAGAATTTACTTCGTCAACAAATTCGTTATTCGGAGCAAGGATACATCTGTACTTAAGGTAATTCATATCTTCTAAGCTTTGTTGCATATTAGGGAAAGTGCTATTCACAATTTGTTGAATAGGATCATGGAGTGATGGTATCAAAAGGTCCTCTGGTATTTTAATCCATGTTGGTTCTTCTCCCTCTTTCATAGATGTTGTTGGTAGTTTACCATCACCAAGATCAAGTACCCATTTACCAAATTCTTTTATCTTTTGAAGCTCAACTGTATCAGCATCTTTGTTCCTTATACGCATATTTATTGTTAATTTGAACAGTCGGCAATGACTCCACAGGCGCGACCTGTTTATTGAAGCACTGACGATATCTTCTCTTGTTCCTCCATGAATTACAGGTAAAACCTGTCTAAAATCTCCACCAAGTAATACAGTTTTCCCTCCAAATATTTTATCTGAATCATCCATTAAGAACTTCAATGTCTTGTCAACAGCTTCTAGTGCGTTTCTGTGCATCATTGGTGCTTCATCCCATATGATTAATTCTGCCCTTTGGATTAATTTTGCCAAATCTTTATTTTTAGCTATATTACAACTTGAAGTTTCATCTGGTGTAAGGGGAATTTTAAACCGTGAATGCGTTGTTCTGCCTCCCGGTAATATTAATGACACGATTCCAGATGAAGCAACTGACAATACAATTCTCTTTTGTGACGGGAGTTTCGCCAATATGGCTGTCCAAAAAAATGTCTTTCCAGTTCCACCACTGCCATATACGAAAAACATTCCACCACTTTCCGTTTGAACTGCATATACCACTATATCAAAAATCTCTTTCTGTTGTAGATTCAAAAGATTGTACATGTTTGATGACTCGTTAGAAAATGAAGTGCAATCGTAACTCATCTCATCTCTGATAAATCTATTTTCCAATTTCGCTCAAAATTCTAGGTTAGGTGATGGTAGTTTGAAGTGTTTGAGTGACTTATTATCTCGATCCAGTATTCTCTCAATTTCATATAATGTCAGATTCTTTTTCTCCTCCTCTGAAAGTTGCAGGTCATTGTCCTTCAATAGTCGACTTTGCCGCCATACAATATCATCTAAAAGCAACCTCCATTGTTTGTTCCACAATTCTAAAGGATTAGACACCTCACACATTAGTAGTATTGACACAAACATTTCTCGCAGCGATTCAGCACTCGCCCAATTACTTGCTTCCTTAATGGCCCGATGCCATTCATTATCATCTTCTAATAGGCCAAGTGCGAGACATGCTGACCTAAAATCAGGATAAAGTGACCCATTGACCGTTCGAATGTCTTCAAATGATGTAGAACCTTTTACGATGTTTAACAGCGTTCGTAAATAAAACCTTTCTCCAGCCGAGGGGTGCGCAAAATGTATTCGTCCAATTGTTTTTCCCCTTTGTCTCCTTTTCCATTTTTTAATGTCAGTATCCCAAATCCACTTCATTGGGAAATCGACGTATGTAAGCTCTCTAGCATCTTCATTGTTCTTGTTTGTTTCCATCCATTCGGTGAACTTTGTTGTCTCTATATCATCTCTTGACACTACTTCCTCCAAGTTATCTGTCTCACGATGCATTATTGTTTGTTCGTTTGGTAGGTGGAAGGATAGTCTTTCAACTGCTGGGCGTCGATATTGTATGTCAAAATCAAAAATTCTCCAATAGGCTTCTGATGCTGAGATATATCGGCAATCAAGATATGTTTTTACTTCATCGACCTTGACCTTTTCTCGCACGTCTGTGTCATTATTGTTATTTGCATCATTTTCTGCAGCGCCTGTATTTTTATTTGTTGACTTGTCTTCGATGATAGTTGTTGCTTTATCCCCTCCTTTGTTGACATATTTGAACAGGTACTTCACCGATGTTGTCATGTTGCAGAGCTCGACATTAATATGGGCTTCATATTTAACAACCAAATCCCTATTATATGGAACCACCCAAGTGTTGTCCAAAGCAATTCCATTAATTATTTTTGAGGTAGTAATATTTCTTCTTCTATAAACTGGAAAGCCCTTTCATCAATGGTTGTTTCAGTGGTCAATCGTTTTGGATAGTGCTTGGAGCATTTATTTTTAACCATGCATTGTGAATCTTTATTTGCAATTCCGCACGGTTTGTGAATCATGTACTGGCTAACAATTTCAAATGCATGTGGATCTTTTTTCTCATCAGGTAATTCTGCACTTATAATGTTGTCTATATCTGATGGTCTCACTGGTTTGTCACTTTCGTGTAAGAATAACAAGATATGAGCATGCGGCAGGCCTCTTTTCTGAAATTCAACTGTATAAATTGTTGTATCATACGTGTTAAATAAAAAAAGAAAAAAAAATGAGACACATAGAAAGTTTAATTTGAAATAAATACGAAACGGGTTAGTATTAGTCTGACCTGCTTTCACTTTCCCGAAATGCTTTTTTTTTGCATAAGTCATCCATCATTTGGTTGAGTTTAATTTTGAAAACTCAAGCGACAATATCAGGTCTGTCTTGAGCCTTTTGTCCAGGTATTAGGTCCAGGAAATATTGTATCTCTCTCCACTTTGGGTTGCATGTAAATGTAATGAAAAGATCTGGTGGTCCTGCCTATCTACAAATTGCCATAGCATCCTGATAATTTTGTGCCATATATCTCGGTCCTCCAGTAAATGATGAAGGCAAAACCAATCTTCCTATAGCTTTAGCTTTGTGGCCAGATCTCACGACATCTTTTATACCTTTGTAGTTCTCAGCTCTTAGCAGTTTTTGGCTTCTTCTGACAAAGCCCAATATCTCTTCTTCAAGGCATGCATAAGCATCCACTATGAATTGTTGAAACAGACGGCCTCCCCGCAATAATGTTTGTCCTTCATTATGCCTCTGTTGCAACCTAAAAGCATAATATTCCCTAAGAGTTAATTTTGTTCTTTTACCTCTTTTGGTTGCGTGTTGGATGTCTGTTCGGTATTCATCTTCAGCAAACGGAAACAACAATGGGTACTGCATAGCCATATAACTTGGATGAAATTGACTTATTCTTTTGAATCCTGTTTTTTTGTCCTCAACGACGATGTCCCGTTCTGTTGAATTTGCAGATCCGTATCCAACTATAAGTGCAGCAATCTCTTTTGAAGTGGGCAAATTGTACTGTCGTCCATCTGCCTGGCGGTCTCCAAGGATTTTAATTCGCAGTCTCTCCGAGGCATTGGCATCATACCTATCTCTTGCTATCCTAAACACTTTCGCTAGTTCATTGTGCTCATCTAACATGGCGATCATCTCTGCAATTAATTCAGGTTCGAAATCCCCTTCTTTTTTCCTACCAAGTGCACTCATTCTACAGCGAACTTCATTTTCAGTATCATATATATATAGTTGTGCAAATGCGGGACCGGTTCCTGTTGCGGGCAACAAACTTCCCATTCTGTGGTAGTTTTGTCCACTTATTTTGAAAGCGTATGGTGCACGAGCTCGACCACGACTATTATTGATCTTGTGTATTATGGCTCCCATTGATGTGAAAGCGAACATAGAATTATACTCCCTAATTTTATTCCTGAAGTGTCTAGATCTGTTTCCTCCTTGGTAGTCCAACAGATTCTGTAACAGCGGTGGTGGATCTCGATATAACGGCAGTTGCACTTTACCATTTGAACAACAGATTGAGAACTCAGGTTCCTTAGTTGTCTGAGATTTATTATTTCTCTCCTCGTACCAAACAATTGCATGACATTTAGGGCATGTATATGTCGGAGGGCAAAAATTCCATACCTTATCTATTGTTCCTGTATAAAGGGATTGGTTAGTAATTTTCAGCCTAACTGATGGTGTAAGAGTAACTTGGGGATATGGCGTTAAATGTGGCAACATTTAAGGTTTTAGTATTGTACCTGAAATTAATTTTTGCGAAGATGATCTTCTCGCATGTAGTGTATTCCTATTTTTTAATCTTCTTTGGCTTGATTCTCCTTCTGTCAGACATATTAGAGATCTATTGATCAATTACTATTATTAATATTGTGTTGTCAATAAGCTAGCATAGGATTATATGTTCACCTGTTGTTTCAGAATTTAAGTTTGGGTTCCCTATTGTTCTTGAATTGATTGTGCAGACGGCCGTGGTTGTATTGGTATTGACCGTTCCGTCTGTATGGACTATAGAATGCGAATAGGTAGTCCTCATACGATCTTTCAATCCGCCGAGTGCTTTATTTTCTATCTGTTTTATTAGCGAAACACCTTTTCCATGCAAATCGATGGTTTTCTTCTTTTTGCTCTGGCATCAACTGCAGGTTGTTGTTTCAGTGTATTTGTTGCACGCTTTATATTGATTGTTCCGTCGATATGGATTACGGAACGTGAATAGGTATCCCTCATATTATTTTCGATTCCGCCAAGAGTTGCTGAAACAGATTTTCTACGCAAATTGATAGTTTTTTTTTTCTTTTCGCTCTGGCATCCACTGCTGTCTGTTGTTTCAGCGTATCCATTGGGCGCTTTCTGTTGACCGGATGTTGTTCATTTTTATCCATTGCAAGCTTACCATAGAATGTGCAATCGGCCATGTGATTATTGTCCTCTTGTCTCTTTGGTCTCGCAACACCTTTTCTACTGAGGTTGATAATTTGTTTTCATTTTGCTCTGGCATCTACCGCAGGCTGTTTGGTAAGTGCTTCCATTGCAAGCTTGCAGTTGTATCACGCCTTTTGTCAATTTAGGGCAAGCTTATCATACATCAAATGGATGCTTTCTTCGAAAGAGTATAGATGTAATTTTAATTTGTCTTCGAAAGAATCAAATGGTTCTGCCACGTCAGTGTTAATGGGCTGTGGTGTTGACACGTCGGCATTAATTTGCTCCTTTATATAAAGAAGGATTGATGGGGTTTTTAAAAACATTTCTAAACGACCTTATTTTACCCTTGTTTATTTCATCATTGGTTATATATATATCCCAGTCATTTTGAAAAAAAGCTGCAAAACTTATAATTGAATTGTTGTATCTAAATTTGCAAATATAAGGATATCATCATTTTTGGTCGAGCTTACTATTTTTTGGGCACTTAAACGTTTGAATTACACATCTCCCTAAGAAGGGAGTTATAAGCTGGATACGAATAGTAAAAATGCTCTACTTCTCTAAAAACATAAGTCAATCGCAAAAATTAAAAGCGAAAACTAACTTCAGAAAATTATTCTAATATTATATACGAAAACTAACTTCATGATCTTCTTTGTTTGTTAGTACACCTTCCTATCTTTTAGATAGGAAGGAAGTACTAATTTTTGTTTCTTTTCTTCTTGCTACTAAAAGCTGAGAAATAAGTATCAGCCTGCTAGCCATCCCACTCCAAGTTGAAGTCTGGTCATCCTTGCTTTTTGACCCACCATTAGTGGGCACTGGGCATCTATGTCGACATAGTGTTATCCACTGGATTACAAGTAGTGGGTATAAAACTTTAAACCTGCTGTGTGGAGCGTCGTGTGTGGACGCAGAAATTCAGAGATTTAGGACTTCAAGAGCATGTTGCAAGTGAGGTCGACAGAGGATGAGATGCATTTTAATGAGATATCAACCAATGAAACTGAGAGTTATCCTATTGGTTGTCTTTGAGTTATGTTATTGGCTGCCTTTCTATACAATTATTGCTTATCAAATAAGTCAACCTTTTGCCTAGGTAATAATTGCCAACAGGTCAATTTTGTCGGCATCTTGATGAGATATCAACCAATGGAATAGAGAGTTATCCCTATGGTTGTCTTTCCCATATAGTTGGTAGTGTCGGCATAGTGAATCAGCCCCTGAAAAAAGATCCAGCATAGGAATAAGTATAACACTTGCTCAATACTACTTTTCCTTGTTCATCTTCTTAATTGTTATATTTTTTTAAAGTTTTTGAACTGATTCAAGAAGATGGTAGAGGCTGTGGTTTCATTTGCTGTGGAGAGATTGGGTGATGCACTTATTGGTGAAACACTGTTCTTACTCAATGTCCGCAATCAAGTTGAAGATTTGCGTGATGAACTAAGAAGAATGTGTTGCTTCTTAAAAGATGCAGATGCAAAGCAACAAGGAGATGAGCGTGTTCGCAATTGGATCGCGGATATTAGGAACGTCGCTTATGATACCGAAGATGTTGTCGACACCTTCACTCTTAAAATTGATGTCGCCCCAAAATTTTATTATAAGGAAGGCTTTGATGGTCAAGAATCTGAAACATCTCCGAAGGGTTGGGAAGGAGATCCAAGCTATCCAGTCTAGACTCAGAGTTATCTCTGATAGTAGAGTCACATACGGAATTAACGACTTACGCCACAGAGAAGCTTCGAGTTCGAAAGCAAATCAAATGGCACAACAACTGTTAAGAAATAGCTATCCACATGTTGAGGATGATTATGTCATCGGCTTGGAGGAGCATTCAGAGACGTTACTGACTGAACTGGTGAAAGATGAAGAACGGCGCTGCGTAATATCTGTTGTCGGTGTTGGAGGTATAGGCAAAACCACTCCAGTAAAGAAAATATACAAACATGATATTGTTATGAGTCGTTTTGATTGTCGTGGTTGGGCTTCTATATCTCAACAACTTAACATAAGAGATGCTTTATTAGCAATTATAAACAAGTCTATGCACCCAAACGACGATGAGTTGAGTATTATCAAAGAACTGAACGAGGGAGATCTTGTCGAAAAGTTGTACAACCACCTCCAAGATAAGAGATACTTCATAGTCGTGGATGACTTATGGAGTTTCGAAGACTGGAATATGCTAAGTCCCGCCTTTCCAAATGGGAAGATCGGAAGTAAAGTATTGCTAACCACTCGAAACAGAGAGGTTTGCTCACTAGTAGATCCTTGGAGCCTTCACCTGGAACCTCAATTTTTAACTGATGAAGAAAGTTGGGAATTACTTTGTGAAAAAGCATTTCCCAAGAATATAAGAGACACTAATTGCTACCCTGCAGGTTTAGAGAAGTTAGGCAAGAAGATGGTGCAGAAATGTGGTGGCCTGCCCTTGGCTATATGTGTTCTTGGAGGGTTACTAGCAACAAAGAAGTCACAGATCAAGGAATGGGAATATGTCAATAAAGACATCACCTCAAGTATTAATAAAGGCAAATATGGAGGTGTGACGGGAATATTGGCATTAAGCTACAACGATTTTCCAGTTCACTTGAAGCCATGCTTTCTCTATCTTGGTATGTTCCCGGAAGATTATGCAATTCCAAGAAAGAAACTGATACAGTTGTGGGTTGCTGAGGGTTTCATACCGCATGCAAAAGAAGATGCAGTAATAACAATGGAGGAGGTAGGGAAACACCAATATTTGGCGGAGTTGATTCAAAGGTGTATGATTCAAGTAAACAAAGATGTTACTCCAGGCCAGGGAAAAACATGTCGGATACATGATCTCATGCGAGATCTTTGTATGTCAAAAGCGAAGGAGATGAACTTCCTCGATGTTTGCGATCATCACCGCACTGATGACATAACATGCGGTTCTTCGAGCACTGATAGCTCTAAAAGAATGAGGAGGTATACTATCCATCTTAAGGAACAGACGACGAGGTACGGCGACTTTTATTTTGATAATTCAGCTTGCACACTTCGTAGTCTTCTCGTCAACATCCCATTGGGTAATCCTCTAGTGTCATTTAAGTACCAAAACATGAAACTGCTTCGAGTCTTAGATCTTGAAAATGTAACAAGATTCAACACAGATATAACAAGAAAAGTTTCCAAATTAATTCACTTGCGGTATTTAGCATTAGGCGGTGATAAAGATACCACAATTTCGTCATCCATAGGAAATTTACGAAATCTACAAACCTTAAAGTTAGTTTTCTTTCAAGGTGTCTTACCCGAGACCACAGCAAAATTAGTACAATTAAGACACGTAGAGATATCATTTGGTAAACTCACCGAAAGCTTTCAAATTGAGAATTTGATAAACCTCCATACTCTCAAAAGTATCAAAGCTGGGAAATGGATTAGAAAAGGATGTTTGGGGAAGCTGTCAAAACTCCGAAATCTGAGTGTGCGGGGCATCTCAAGGATGCAAACTGATATTCTCATACATGAGATCGTTAGCAAGAACAATTCAGCATTATCATCATCGTCGTCAGGTGACCTATATCAGAACCCGCTAAGAGTTTTAAGTATCCGTAGTGACGAAAATCTTAACAACAAATTATTCGATTCACTTTCTTGTTGCAACAATCTTCGCCATCTCCAGTTGAATGGTGGACTAGATGTTCTTAACCTCGAGAAATACCCATCGAATCTTAGCAGGTTAGAATTATATTTCAGCATGCTGAAGAAAGACCCGAAGGAAACTCTTCAATATCTCCCAAACCTAACGTTTTTAAAGATGAATGCGGCATACACAGGGGAGGAAATTGTTGGATTAACTTCAACATAGAAGTCACTCACAAGCTGGTTAGGACAAGATTAAGAAATTGATGTAATCCTAAAGGGAATTAGTAGTCATCTAGTTCTAAGAAAAGGAAAGACATGTAATAAGGTAATAGGACTAGGAAAAGGAATTCATAGTTCTATATATATATGATCACCAAAGTTGTGGTTGATCATATGAGAAAGATTAGAGCTTGTGTTTAGTTTTGAGAGATTTTCTAAACATCAATAAAGAGAGTTGTCTTTATATAAGATAAGTTTCATCTTGCAGTTGCCATTAATTGGTATCAGAGCTTGTTTCTGAGCCATGGAAAACGAAACCACCATTGTGGGTGCAAAGCAGTTCACGCCACCATCAATACAAGTTCCAATCCTCAACGCCACAAACTACACAGTATGGGCCATGAGAATAAAGGTACTGATGAAAATCTACAAAGTTTGGGAAACAATTGATCCTGGTACATTGGACCCAGACAAAAACAATGTTGTCATTGGATTACTCTTTCAAGCAATACCAGAATGTCTTGTTCTACAAGTTGGTGAACAGGAAACTTCAAAGAAAATTTGAGATGCAATAAAGGTAAGTAATCTCGGAGCTGATCGAGTTAAAGAAGCCCGTCTGCAAACCTTAATGTCTGAATTTGAAAGAGTGAAGATGAAAGACACTGATACTATTGATAGATTTGCAGGAAAGCTATCAGAGATAGCCTCAAAAGCTGCGTCACTTGGACAATCCATTGATGAAGATAAACTGGTAAAGAAGTTTCTCAATAGTTTACCAAGATCCAAGTATATTCATATCATAGCTTCTCTCGAACAAGTCTTAGATTTAAAGAAAACTAGCTATGAAGATATAATTTGAAGATTGAAAGCATATGAAGAGAGAATCCTTGATGAAGAAAACAATGGAGAAACTCAAGGAAAACTCTTGTACACAAACTCTTACCAACAAAACTCTGCGACAAGAGGAAGAGGTCGTGGAAGAGGTGGTAGAGTAAACAGAGGCCGAGGAAGGGGAGGAAGGTTTAACTCACAAGATAGAACAACAAGTCAGAATGATCAAAACCAAGGGAAAGAAAAGAAGGATAGATCAAACATTATTTGTTACAGATGTGATAAACCAGGACACTTCTCCTCTGTATGCCCTGAAAGAATTCGAAAGATGGAAGAAGCAAACAAGAATGAAACAAGGGAAGCCGATACTGCTCTTTTCATGCACGAAGTAGTATTCTTAAACGAAGAGAAATTAATACCAAAAAACTATGAAACAAAGGATAGTGAAGAAGGAGTATGGTATTTAGATAATGGAGCCAGCAATCACATGACTGGTAAGAGACACTACTTTTCTGAACTCAATGAGAAAATCAAAGGACAAGTGAAGTTTGGGGATGGATCTTCTGTAGAAATTGAAGGGAAATGATCAATTCTATTTCAGAGCAAGACCGGAGAACAGAAGCTTGTCACAAACATCTACTTCATCCCAAACTTACAAAGCAACATTCTAAGTTTTGGACAAGCTTCAGAAGTTGGATGTGATGTTAGAATGCGACAAGATTATCTAACAGTTCATGACCCAAGTGGAAGACTTTTAGTTAGAGTCTCACGCTCACAGAATAGACTCTACAAGATAAGTCTCATGATTGGAAGGCCATTCTGTCTGAATATGAGACTGCAAGATCAGACATGGAAGTGGCATGCAAGATTAGGACACATAAGTTCCAGAACCTTAAAAACTATGTCTCAAAACAAGATGGTTCGAGGGCTACCACAAAAAAACGGAGTGGTGGAGAGGAGAAAAAGGACTCTAATGGAGATGACAAGAAGTTCTTTAAAGGATATGCAGGTACCTAAGTATCTATGGGGAGAAGTTGTACGACACTCCACATACCTAATAAACAGGATACCTACGAAAGCTCTGAAAGACATGACTCCATATGAAATTTTGCGAAAGAAAAAACCAAACATAGTTCATTTAAGAGTGTTTGGTTGCAAAGCATACGCAAGAGTTGATTCTGCAACTCTTAAGAAACTGGATGATCGATCTCAGACTCTTGTGCATCTAGGAATTGAGCCTGGATCCAAATCTTACAGATTATTCAATCCAACAACGAAAAGAGTAATAGTGAGTCGAGATGTGGTATTCGATGAAAAAGCAAACTGGAACTGGAAAGAAACTAATGATGGACCAAGTAGGGATCCAGGAATGTTTCACATGAGATGGGGTCAAGTAATTGAAACAATGATCATCAATACCAATGGAAACAATGATGTTAATCAATAAGAAGAAGAGAATAATGAAAACACACTGAGAATAACGAAGAAGAATAAGAAGAAGAAGAAGAAGAAGAAGAAGAGGATATCGATGAAATAACTCAACCCATTCACTGCGAAAATCAACAAGACAGATACAAAAGCCACAGTATCTGGAGGATTATGTTCTTCAAGCTGCAGAAGAATGTGAGATTATGCTACTTTCTGTTAATGATGAACCAAGGAATTTTCAGGAAGCAAAGGTCTCGACTAAATGGACACAAGCATGTAGAGAAGAAATTATTTCAATCAACAGAAACAAGACTTGGTTTCTAGTTGATAAGCCAGGTGGGGTAAAAGTGATTGGACTCAAGTGGATCTTTAAGGTTAAAAGAAATGCTGATGGAACTATTAACAAATATAAGGCAAGACTTGTAGCTAAGGGATACGTTCAAGAATCAGGCATAGACTTTGATGAAGTTTTCGCACCAGTTGCTAGACTAGAGACAATTCGTCTCTTAATAGCAGAAGCTGCATCAAACTCTTGGGAAATACATCATTTAGACGTAAAGACGGCATTCTTGCATGGCGAACTAAGTGAAGATGTGTATGTTGAACAACCAGAAGGTTTCGAAGTAAAGGGACAAGAACATAGAGTTTACAAGTTGACAAAAGCTCTCTATGGTCTAAGACAAGCCCCTCGAGCCTGGAATACAAAGTTAGATCAAATCATAAAGGGAATGAGATTCATAAAGTGTTCTAAAGAAAGTTCTGTATACAGAAGAGAAGAAAAGGGAACGCTTCTTGTGATTGCAGTCTATGTAGATGATCTATTTTTAACTGGCAACTCCCTTAAGGTGATCAATGAGTTCAAGAGAGACCTCGAAAAACTCACTTATTACCTTGGCATAGAAATCCATCAAGGAGTAGATGGGATTCAGATTAAACAAGAAGCTTATGCAAGGAGAATTCTGAAAGAAGCAGGACTCGAAACTTGTAATCCAACAAGAATTCCAATGGAATTTGGACTGAAAATTTCAAAAGCACAAGAGGAGCGTGAGATTGATCCAACGAGTTATAGAAGAAATGTTGGATGCCTAAGATACTTATTACACACAAGACCAGATTTGGCTTTCGCTGTGGGAGTAGCAAGCCGTTATATGCAGAGTCCACGCAAGTATCATGGTGATGTAATAAAGCAGATATTGAGATATCTAAGAGGAACAATCAGCTATGGATTGAAGTATGGTCGAGGAGGATCAAAAGGAATTGTTGGGTATAGTGACAGCAGTCATAATATTGACCAAGATGATGGAAAAGGTACAACTGGTCATATATTTTATCTAGGTGAAGCACCTATTACATGGTGTTCACAGAAACAAGGCACTGTAGCCCTCTCATCCTGTGAAGCTGAGTTTATGGCTGCAACAGAAGCAGCTAAACAATCAATATGGCTTCAAGAATTATTGGGTGAAATCAAAGGAAGAGAACCTGAAAAAGTTCTCATCAAGATTGATAATAAGTCTGCAATTGCACTCACTAAAAATCCAGTGTTTCATGGGAAGACAAAACACATTCACAAAAGGTATCATTTCATACGAGAATGTATCGAGAAGGAGATCATCAACGTTGAACACATACCAGGAACTGAGCAGAAAGCAGATATATTGACAAATGCATTAGCTCGGATCAAGTTTGAAGAAATGAGGAAATTAATAGGAGTACAAGATTTTTCACAAGCACAGTTGAAGCTTAAGGGGGAGAATGTTGGATTAACTTCAACATAGAAGTCACTAACAAGCTGGTTAGGACAAGATTAGGAAATTGATGTAATCCTAAAGGGAATTAGAAGTCATCTAGTTCTAAGAAAAGGAAAGACATGTAATAAGGTAATAGGACTAGGAAAAGGAATTCATAGTTCTATATATATATGATCACCAAAGTTGTGGTTCATCATATGAGCAAGATTAGAGCTTGTGTTTAGTTTTGAGAGATTTTCTAAACATCAATAAAAAGAGTTGTCTTTATATAAGCTAAGTTTCATCCTGCAGTTTCCATTAGAAATGGTATGCTCTGCGAAAGGAATTCCTCGACTCCAACTTTTAAGCATGCGCGCACATAAGCAACTAAAGAAATGGACTGTTGAGGAAGGTGCGATGCCACATCTTAAGGAGTTGCATTTGAGTATCATTTGGGAACTGAGTATGCTTCCTGAAGGGTTGAGGTTCATTACTACATTAAAAGAATTGAGAATTGGTTTCATGCCAACTATCAAAGACAGGGTATTAAAAGAAGTAGGAGAAGATTGGTATAAAGTCCAACATATACCCTCACTCATAGTTACGGACTCTTATTTTTGTTAAATTCTATTCCAAAAGGCTAAAAAGTATGTAAAATAGTTCGTGTATATCAATCCAATGGGCATTTGTGTAAGAATATGTTCTCGATATTTAGATTTTAACTTTGAATTTTTACTTGATCCAAATGTTTAAAGAGGGTTAATGTAGTCTGAAGTGTGACCCCCATGTCAGTGCTTTGGGGTTTCTCTTTTACTGTCTTTTCAGTTCTCAAACATGGGTTTCAATCTGTTGGAGAGACGAAAATTTTGCATACATTTCTTGAATGCATCCTTTTAAATTGTTTTTATCCTAGTACCGAAACATGTTATTGATGCTCAAAATGTTGTTGCATTTCTCATCCTCTAAATTAAAGAAACATAAGTAGGATAGTTACTGTTTGTGTGGAAATAGATTTTTTACCTCAAAAACGAATATCATGATGTTAAGTTGTTGATCGAATTGAAACATTTCTCTCCACGCGAACAGTGTCAGGGGTACCTGTAAAAAACTATCTGATGTTTAAATTAGCTAGAATTTCTCACATGAGATTGTGTAGAGAAGATTGTCCACCTTTTATCTACCTTTTAGGTAAATCCACGTTTTTTTATGTTACAGTTTAGGAGTTGAGCCTAATTTCAAGATAAACGTAATTGCGCTTACTTGTCCTGTAAGCCAGAGCACCTCCTCTAAGATTTGGTCAACAAACTCTCTAAGACATTTCCAGAACATTCCTTTCGGGTTATGAAATTACCCAAACAAATGGGTACAAGAGACCAAACTCGAGAAAGGGAACATTATCTAAATACCCATACTATGACGCCCATTGCAAAAATACCCTTATAAATTTTAAAAATACCCCTAAACTTAATACATTACTAAAATACCCTCTTTTGTATAGTATATACAAACCACTACCACTAATCACTGTTAGAAAAAA
>NW_020623156.1:1414244-1438183 GCF_003573695.1 Papaver somniferum
CACCACTAACCACCACCACCACTGCCCACCACCGCCAACCGCCACCACTATCCACCCGCCGCTAACCAACACCATCATTTCCCTCCACCACTGCCACCAATCATCACCGCTGCCGCCAACTACCACCACTCACTGCCGCCGCCAACCACCACCATCGACAACCAGCGCCACTATCCACCACCACCGACAACCACCACCACTACCCACCACCGCCACCAACCACCACCACCGACAACCACGACCACTACCCACCACCGCCACCAACCACCACCACTTTCGTTCACCGCCGCCGCCAATCACCACCAGCAACCACCAATTCCACCGCCATTATGTGGAGTCAACTTGTTGAAGTTGTCTCCAAATCTGAAGGCAACTTGGTGAAGTTGTTTCCTAGAGTGGAGGCAACTATCTCAAGTTGTCTCCAATAAATAGTGTGTAGGAACAAGTTGTTTTCCATATTTGAAAGCAACTAGCTCAAATTGTTTACAAATATGGAGGCAACTAGCTCAAGTTGTCTCCACATATGGAAGCAACTAGGATAAGTTGTCTACAAAGAAAAAGTATACACAAAAGTGATCCTGGCGTGAGTCGCACGCCGAACACACATCATCTGACATGGAGTCAGTCGTGCTACCGTTGCACCACAGGTTCGTCAATAAAAAATGAACATCCAAATACATATACTACACCTACTGATGTATAAAACTGCACATACATACCTAGTAGTTTGCGCGCATGCAACACAAGTTCATATTGTCTCCCGCAACTACCCCACCACACCTACAACATCCACTACCATCACCACTACTGCTAACACAACAAACCATCTCCATTGCGACATCCACTGCCTCCAGCATTGCTGCAAACAAAGAAAATTAGAAGCTCAACAACCCTGTACATTCACCTAATATCCACCAGTTCAACTGGCTATAACAACAACTCAACACAACCTAATCTCCACCAGTTCAACTGACTATAACAACAACTCAACACAACCCTGTGTTACCATTGCACCACAGATTCGTCGCAACTACTCTAAGATACATGTATAAGATAATTTCAGATGCATGAATGGACCCAAAAACATAACCAAGTTGCCTCCAAACAGGAATGAACTAGCTCAAGTTGCCTTCAAATCTGGGATCAACTAGCTCAAATTGCCTCTGAACTGAAATCAACTATCTCAAGTTGCCTCCAAAAGTGAAAGCAAGTTTCTCAAGTTGTCCCCAAAAGTGAAAGCAACTTTCTCAAGTTGTCCCCAAAATCTAAAGTCCAAGAACGAAGATGAAGCTATAGTTTAGTAACCAGAAAATGAAAAGAAATAGACTTCAGTAGTAAAACCATACAAAAACAAACAAATCTATTTCTAAAACATACTACAGGTCCACAAATTTTAGTAGTGGTTATTCAAACATATGCAAAGAAAAATCTAGTATTGCTTACCGAAAATGATTCAAAACCATTCAATTGGAATGGTGACGGATTATCCATTATGATAGTATAACAACCACTGATTGGATCTGTGGCATCCTGCAAGAGATCCGTAACATCTTGCAAGACATGGAATTAGTGAAAGGTTCAAGCACCGAAAAATGTAGACTTGTAGTATTCTGTCTTAACTAATTGTACACCAGCGAGTGGTGAGTCCATGGAAAGACAATGCAAGTGGAGTGGTGAACCTTGCTTCCATCAGAGAAAAGACTCCTTTGCACACTAAGAAGCCATTAAGAATACAGTAAAGCTAGAAATTTTCTTGGTTACAAAATCAAGAGAATAAAATAAAGAAGATGAACAGAGAGGGAATGAAGGGAACTGTTTGGTAATTATTCTCCAGCTGCATCTTCTATTAGCAAGCCATTATTCACATGAACAATTAACTGAATCAAAATGCAAGAAATGTTCGATAGTTTCTGGTAAGCTAGAGCTGGTATAGTAATATATTAATGTTTTTTACAAAAATCAAGTCCTCTACATGTCGGTTCATTATTCCATCCAAAAGCCACTGCTCAAAAACATTATGTCCAATACTTCCAACAATAATTTTCATTAATAATGCAACCTAGTTTATAACAGTCCAAGTACACATAGTAGTTCATACTAATTTAAGTATTCATGCAGTTCCAAAATGTATGCTAAACAACGATTCTGGCTAGGTTGGTTGAGTGCATAATTTAAACAACTTCTGTACACAACATGAAATTGTAAGGAACACACTTATATATCTCAATAGAAATGCCAGTTAGAGAATTCAACCAGGTACTCGCTAGAATTACCAACTAGGGAGCATATCCCACTACTCCAACCACAATAAATGTGTCGAAATGTACCACATACTGAAAAAAAATGTACCACATACTGAAAAACAAATTCAATACCAATCAAATGTGAGTAGCATACAGAACGTACAACGAAAATTCCACCACCAACAAAAAATCAATACCAATACCAATACCAAATTCCACCACTAGCAACAAAAAATCAATACCAAATTCCACCACCATAATCGAATCCCAGCTCCTTCACTACTGCCAGTATTGCACAATCAGTGGTACCCAAAATACTAAAATTCCCAAAGGTTTGAAGTACAAGCATGAAATGAAGTTCTTTTGCAAGTTTGTAATACTTACATCTAACATGAATAGCTTCTTGTAGATCACCATGGTACCTGCTGCAATAGAGGTACAGGGCCCCCCACAAAATCGCTTCTTGTAGATCACTATGGTACCTGCAATAGAGAAAAACAACAATTAATTACAGAGCAACCCACAAATTTGTAATATCAATTATTGATCTAATATCAGTCGATGAGATATTAGCTCAGCATGAATTTGTGAAGCTAAAACAATCTGCATCGACACCATCACCAAAATTCCAAATAACAACTACTAAAAATCCAGATATATCAACACAGTTCATTCATATGAACCCAAATTTGCATTACTCAATTCTAAAATCAATTTAACCGACAATAAACAATTTCAGGATGGAAACCATACCTTGGCAATAAGCTCCACCACCATCATATGTATACTCTTCTTCTTTCCCATCCAGAAGATATCACCACCACCACCACAACAACAACAAACAATCTTAACCACCACTGTCTCAATTGCCAAATTTCACCATTGCAACCAGAACCACCGAAATCTCCATCAATTCCTTCGTTCTTAATCTAACCAATACCACCAACACCACCAAAAACATCAAAGCAAAATAAGAAGATAATCAATAAATTCCAAAACCAACTGTGATCATCGATTTTGAAATAGAGACTAACTTATCAGAAATCAAAACCTAAAATCAGATCTCCATATTTTTTAATTTGATTTTGAAATTAATCTTTACAAGAAGAAGGTCTATCTGAATCTGAACCATCTACTGCTGATAATAATTTTCGATTTAAATCTGAATAAGTTGGCGGAGGAGATGGTGATGGTGGTGGAGATTTCCGAAGAGAAAGACAGGAGAGATATATATTTTTTTAGATGTGAAATTAAAGAGTGATAACTCACTGAGATGGTGATGATGGCGATGGAGACGATTCTGGTGTTGGTGTTGGTGTTGGTGAAGTTGGTTGTGGTGGCGATTGAGATGGTGGTGGTAGTGATGGGTGGAGAATTTCATTGATTTTCGAGTGAGAAATAAAGAAGACGCTCAAGTATAAGATATCAAGGTTAAAAGAGGGATTATCTGAATTATTTTTTTGTTTATAATTTCGATTCTGCCGTTAGGGGTATTTGTAAAGACTCTAAAGGGTATCTGTGATAGACCCATGGATATACTAGATTTTTTTGAGGCATACTAGATAATGCCAAAATAGGGTCACTAAATAAAAAACAACATCACCCTTCATCCACCATTTTTGATAATGGCATAACTACTCTTATATAACTAGTGTAAATGATTATGATTAGAATTGATTGATTATGAATTTTAAGGATTGATTAAACATTAAATTATTAGTGGTGAATTAGTAGAAAAATCAAATTTGTGTGAGAGAGTTGGGATTTTTGAGAGGAAGAAGAAGAAGTGAAGAAAAAAAGCTTGGGTTTTGACTTTTGAGATTTTAGTGATTAGAAGTGACGAAAATGTGTGATTCAAATCAGAGGTAAACTTCTATCGAGGTTTAATTTCCTTTTATAAGTTGAATCTGCCAAAAAATTGAATTTTTAAAACCCAAATCTGCTGACCAGATGAACAGTTCGGCTCAAAAGTTATCAGCCGAACTTCACTCAGAAACTGAATCATCCACTAGGTTCGGCTTGAAAAATTGAGGTTCGGCTGGAAAATTGTGGTTCGGCTGAAAATATTGTAAAGTCGCATTAGCCGAACATAGTGTTTCTCTAAATCATACACTAAGTTCGGCTTAAAATTGATACTACAAGATCAGCCGAACTGATCTTCTGAAAACTCTAATTTCATCTTTGAAATCATATTCTACCGATCAAACAAAATAAAATCAATCAAAAACAAGATAGGTTTGTTTCGCATACATTCTAAAATACATCTAAGAGCAATTGAGATTTGGATTTCGCATTCCAACATCGCTCATTTCGATTCGTGTTTCCTTTGTTTGATTAATTTCTTTATTGAATTGGAGTCCTAGATGTTTAAGTTTAAATTTTATTTTGATTTTTAATTTTAGGTTTTTGAGGATAACAGAACTATGACACATTGAAATTATTTAGGGATATATAGGTAATTACACTACCTTTAGACACCCCTTATAAACCCACCCTAGATAATATAATGGATGAGTATGCCTCAAAAAAAATGAGTATGTCTCAAAATAGGTTTCTTTATAACATTCCCACCTCAAGAAATAGGTGTAATGGGCTTTAGCCCACAAGGTGGAGTATGATACCAATTCATGTGGGCAGAAACATCCTTAAGCATAAACGCCAGGGGTGGAGAAATCCTTGCTCGGCTCGGCTTGGTAGGGATTGGTTGGAATATCCAACTGTACAGTGCGTCGGAGTGGAAAAATTTTGACACCGGACCTGGTCGCTGGCAATGTCTGTTGTTATTGACATCATGCTAATGTAATATACGGAAGATGATGACGACGTTAAACATCGACGAAATATGGTGACAGCGCTAAAGCGGCAACAAAATATGCTGACAAAGTTATAATGGTAACGGGATATGTTGATGGCGTGATAACGATAACGGGATATGCTGATGGCGTGATAACGGTAACGGGATGTGATGTCGACATCATAACATTAACGGAATATGCTCGGGGTTTAATGAAATATGCCGCCAACGTTAAAAACTTGACGGAATATACTTTCGCCGTAACATAATATGTTTCTGCGTCACTTGCTGACTTAACAGCTTGCTGACTTAACAGCTTGCTGACATGGCAATAGTGATGTGGTAGTGCTGACGTGGCACTTCCTTGCCTTAACTTGATTGATCTATTGTATTTTCCCGCCGTTTCTGGATTTCTGCACATGGTCTTTCATGTATAGTGGTTGTAAGGCCCAATTATCTCATGCTTGGTGCAAAATATTAGGGTGCAAATAGTTACACTTTCCATGAACTTGTTACCTTACACACTTTTTTTTTTCTTTGAAACAGAAGAATCTCTTATTTATATAGAAACTTCTCTAGGGTGCAAAAGCTTCATAAAATCATTCATTATAATTACATTTAGGAAGTTTGGACATGTGTTGTCCCAAATAAAAGTATCAGTACCACCTCCTATTTATAGTTGTCCGTCTATCACATAATTTGTCAGTCCATCCGCTGCCTGGTTCCCTTCCCTATAGATATTTGTTAGTGTGTATTTAGGCATTTGTTGCAGATGTTGGTTAATATCTTTATCATATTTCAAATATCCATGGAGCCTTGTTGTCGCCATTTTTGATCAGACTCTCTAGGGAAGATGAGTCTGTCTCGAAACACAAATGGTTCCTTCCTTTAGTGGTAGCCATTCTAACTGCCAATAACATTTCCCAAGTCTCTGCCACCAATGATGTTGTAATTCCTATTGGCGTAGCCATTGCCATGAGTTTTGAACCCTGGGAGTTCCATCCCGCTCCAGCCATGCCTGGTTCTCCTCCTGGTTGTCCTCTACTTGCTCCATCTTTATTAATCTTCATCCAGTTTGGTGATGGTAGTGTCCATTTAACCTAGATTGTTGTTTTGTTAGGTGTGTTGGGTTGTTCTCCCCTGTGGGATTGGTTCTGCCCTTGTATGTGAAGATTGTGCTTTTGTGCCTAGTTGTATTCCTGTGTTAAGACCAGAGCTATTTGGAAAATTTGCTGGGCTGTTTGATGTAGTCTTTTGTAGACCGTTTCATTTCTAGCCAACCAAATCATCCACAAAGTGTGGCAACAGAGAGTGAAATATTTTTTATGCACTGCCTGGCGTAGGAAATCTGCGAAGTTTTGTGGTACCTTAATTTGGTTACAGTTTTGATGACGAGGCAGGTTTCCCTCATGTTGTTGCTGCTGGATGTTTCCATTGTGTTGGTTGCTTATTGCGATGCAGATGATGTTTGGAGCTGGGTGCGGTGGTAGCTGAAGACCATTGTTGTAGCGCCCCAAAGCTAGCGGCTGACTAATCCAAGAGATTATCTAAATACAGAGGCACTAAGAATCTAAATCATATACTTAAGCATTCAATTAAGAATTCAGCTACAAAAGTTAACCCAAAACTAACCCCGCTCAGAAATATATATACAAGAACTCCTCTCATATGATACATATATAATAATCATTTGATTTACAAATAAAATATACAACATAATAAACATAGCCGAAGTTAACCGACTAACTGACTCAATTCCTCGAAGAATCCGCCGCGCAACTCTGATCTGTGTCTGAAACTGAAAGTGGGAATGGGTGAGCACATCATCCCTAAAAGGGGTGCCCAGTAGGAATAACATTAAACTTTAAAAAAGAGTTGGAAAACAATACATGTTTTTCCCAAACAATAAAAAAGTGACCAAGTCACTCAAATAAACAAACATGTATATGGACAAACTCCTTCTTCAAACAATGTACAATACTGATGCTGTTTTATTCCACACCGAATAATAGTATTGTGGTGTATCGCCCTAGCCATGTGCATAAAAGCTGAATTCATGTAGATATAAATATGAAGGAGCGTATCCTATATACCACAAGTGGAAATTCTCATTTTCCATAACAATTCATAAATAAATCAAAACATTACACGTCCTTTCCAATCCATGGAAAGATTCAAAGAATCAACTGAACAATCGTAATACAATTTAAATAAAGCATGAAATGCACAACTAGACAATGCATGAGTTTGATAAACATAAATCTTTGTAAAAGAAAACATCAATAGTCACAAAAGAGTTAAATGTATTCCCACCTCTTTTGATGACAAGCCACGCCTACCTCGAGATCCACGATCCACCGGTTCATCCTTTGAATTGATCGTTGTTAATATAGACGAACTGTTAATCACATAAGAAGTCTAAGAATCTAACCAAAAGGCTCACACAAGAATCATACAAGTCTTTCTAATGATTTTAGGCCCATTTAAGGTTCTACATCTTTTATTTATCTATCTTTAACATAGCTAAGGTTTACTAATTGAATTGGGTTGGTTCTATAGTCCATTAGATAAGTCTTGTGAATATCTACAACTTTGTAGAAGAAGCTAAAGGTTAATTCGGACCATAAGGGTCCAAACATTCAAAATATGAATACTAGGTCTAAGCCCAAGTCCACTAAACTGGCCCCTTAATCTAAGGCCCAGTCCAACTAAGTCAGCTAACGGTCAAAGTGACGGTTAATCGTCAACAAACAGTAAACGTCAGTCAATAGGGTCAAGGTCAGGTCAAATGGTCCACTGAGTCAAACATGAATCTGTCAAGCTCAGCTCATTAAGAGTCAACTCAGTCAGACAACTGGCTGGGGTTGCAACTTAGCTAAAACAGGTTCAATCAGCTAAACTGAATGTAATCTGGCAAAGGCCACTGCACAGGCCAAAACTTGAGATGCACCATAATGGTGTATCAATAACACAAAGCACAAACCTAAAACTCTATTACAATTTGAATTCTACCAAACTAAAATTATATAATCATTCTTAAACAACTTTGAATTTCAATTACAAATGTAAACTAGGTTTACCTGCGATTGCAGATACAATCTTCCACTGGGGAGGTTCAATAAAGCATATTCAATTAACCCTCATTCTAATATTTCAGTCACACAACACCTTAATCACTGATATCAAACTCAAACCTCCTATGTAACTCCCATCTTAATTACACTTCACTTCTAACTGTGATTCAACCTCGGCATAAGCAACCCATCATTGCAACCATAACATCAGTCACAACACCACAAACCCATAAGCATCATCAACGGCTACAGAACCACCACTATATGACTCAATTCCATTCTACAACTTCAACAACAACATTAACAGCATCATCATCATAACACATGCAGTTCATCAGCAACTGTAATACACCACCAATCTTGAATACAACTCAAGTTCAGTATTACCAACTACACAACACTCCCCCATATTATAACTATAACTCTCATTAACATCTTCTAGGCCTTGTAATTCTTCAAATTGCTACCACCTGCAATTCCAGTAACACCACCCTTTATCATTCAACACTCAACTTCATATCAAAAAAAAAAAACAACTTCACCTGCAGTGCCTGTCCAGCATCCAACCGCACTCCATAGTCTCACTAACTACTCCACATATTGAACACCAACAACTTCTTCAGACTGAACCCCATGATTCATAATTCTTCTTCTACAAATATATCTCAATTAATCAAACAAAACCACCAACAAGCCACAAACATGACAGTTCCATTTATTCACATCTAAATGATTAAAACTCACACATCATAGATTATCAACATCAACAATATCAATCTTCAATTCAGCACTACAACAACAATCACTTCAATTCGATAACACATCTTAATAAAACTCAATACTGAAGAGAAATTACCTTGAACACAAACCATTATCCTTTACAGCTGCTCAACCTATCTCTGTTCCACCTGCAACCCAAACTCAAGAACCCTAAATCTCAAATCCAATAAGAACCCTAATTTCTGATTTAAGAATCTCAATTCATCCAACTATGTTTCAATTAAGAACAAACCCACCGTTAATTTAATCCCCTAACCATCAAATTCATCTTCTAATTCTTCTTTGATCTTCTTAAGAAACCCTAGTTCTTCAATTCATAACTGAATCAACTTCAAAACTTCAATCAAACATCCACCCAAGATTCTTCATCTAACTATAGCTCTAAATATCATCTTCTAAAACTTCAGAACAATAATCAACCTACAAACCCTAATTCTGATTCTCTGATTTACCTTTCAATCGACTCTGAATTAACTATTCTAATCAACACCACCATTATCCTTCATTACTTGTTCTATATCGTCTTCCCTTGATCTCAAAACTCCATTTCAAAAATTAAAACTCGAACAGAAGAAGATCAGAGAAGAAGATAAGTAGATAACGAAAGAGGAGAAGGAGAAGAAGAAGAAGAAAAAGAAGAAGAAAGAAAGAAACGGAAGAAATAAGAATAAGAATGAAAGAGAAAAGAGGGATCGAGTTTATATACTCGACTAGGGATAAGGTTGACTAGAATTGCTAAGGGCACCCGAGAAACGGATAGGGGCAGCCAGGCAATTCAAGGCAAAGTGACTAGTTTTCCCTTCATACAAAACTGATAATAGCTCATTCATCTGATATCCGATTACCACGTTCGAGTAGTCTATTCCGCGTAACTTTTCGAGATCTATTCAACGGTACTATTTTCGTATTTAAATCGTTGTTAAGTTAATTCCTATTAATTAACGCTTGCGTTAAGCTAAACGAGTTATTATCGGCTAATTCGACACTTGACCGGTCTAATGGTGTTGACGAGCTTGAGGGTCTTTGC
This sequence comes from Papaver somniferum, assembly GCF_003573695.1. Taxonomy (NCBI): domain Eukaryota; kingdom Viridiplantae; phylum Streptophyta; class Magnoliopsida; order Ranunculales; family Papaveraceae; genus Papaver; species Papaver somniferum. The sequence goes on from NW_020623156.1 coordinate 1,424,163, forward strand.
AATTGTATGGATTCCTTTTTTTCTCTATTTTCAAATAGTGGCACATCAGTTCCCAGGTGTGGCTTGCCCGCGAGTATTCAAAAAAACAGTGTTGCGTTGATTCTATGGCATTGTTGCATATTGGACATAGATTGTTGTTCGTTATATTCCTCGCGCGAAGTGTTTTAAAAGTTGGTATACTGTTGTGGCCAACTTTCCAGATGAAGAGTTTTATTTTTGGTAGGAAGTCATCTTTCCAAATTGTGTTGCACTGCTCAACCATATACGGGTCAATGTTTGGGTTTTGGGTATTGGTTAAAATGGCATAAACACTTTTGGCTGTGTATTGCTCCAATTTCCAATGCGGCCGGATTGGTTCATCCAGTATGGATGGGTTTGGTATGTGGATGCTCCTGATTGACTTCACAATATTTGGTGGGAAGTGTTCCAGCAGTAGATTGATACTCCAATTAAATGCATGTGGTTCGATGAGAGAACTAACCAAATTGTTGCCGACATCTCCTATACTTGGAAGATTTTTGTGTCTTGGTATCTAGTTTTCTTTGATTCTATTAGTTGTTATATCTCCAATTTGAACCGAGTAATTGTCCTGCACAAACACAGCAACCTTGCAAATGTTTTTCCATGATGTACTGGAAGAGTCCATTGGTTTCGGAATTGTCGGAAAGACCGTCTTGTTGGGAAGATATTTAGCCGTATATAATGTGTTACACAGTGTTGTTGCTCTAGCATGAATCTGCCGTACTCTTTTTCCCAGCAAAGCATAATTGTGTTTCTTCGAATCCCGAATGACAAGTCCACCCTTACTGACTGGGATGTTAGCTTTATGTCATCCAAAAGTATGGAGTTTCCTTGTGTCCTTATCATAGACCCAAAAGAAACTCCGTGAAATGTATTGGCAGTAGTTGGGTATGCATGATATGATTTTCAGTCGGAATTAAAGATGTGTTAATTAGAATTCTTTTACCTGCTTGGTTAATGCATTTAACCATCCAGCCTTTTGCTTTCCCCTCCATTTTTTTGTAATAGTTGTGCATAGATTTGTGCCGAGTTTCTATCTTGATTGAAGTTTACCCTCAGGTATGTTGGTGGGTTATGAGTAGTCCTGATACTGAAGGTGTGAGCTAACTCATCTTGTTGTTGTTCTGTTGTTTTTGGATGGTGGATGATGCTTGATTTCTGGGTGTTTATTTTTTGGCCAGCTGAGTTGGAGTAGGACTTACTTGGTCTGTCGAGCACGCAATGAGAGGATCATCCACATACATCAGGTGCAAGATTGGTGGATCATGTGTTGATATCTTTATCCATTTAAGCTTCCCTTGAGTTTCTAGCCTTGTAAGATTGGAAGATAAAATATCTGCACACAAAATGAAAATATATGGGGAGAGTGGATCTCCCTGTCTCAATCCTCTTTGTGGTTGGATTGCTCCATGAGGTTTTCCATTCACTTTCATTGCATATGTAACTGAAGTTATACAGGTTACAACATACTTTATCAATTTTTTTGGGAATCATAACGACACCAGTGTTTGTCTGACAAAACCCCAGTCAATGCTGTCATATGCCTTTTGAATATCCAATTTCAAGGAAATTTTTGTTTTTATAGTTAGTGGTGTGGTTCTGATATGGTGAAAGATTTCTGTGGCAATGGCTATATTGTCATAGATTTCTCGGCTAGGTAGAAAGGCACTCTTATAGGGACTAATGATGTGTTGTAGTAGTGGCCTTCGCCTGTCTACCAGCAGTTTAGAAATGATTTTGTAGACCACATTGCATAAACCAATTGGTCTAAAATGATTTGGTTTGGTGGGATTGTTGGATTTTGGGATCAGAGTGATATTGGTATGGTTAAAGGTTTTGTCTAGTTCAATATTTTCAAAGAAATTGTGAACTAACTCAATAATTTGTGTATTAGTTGTTTCCCAATATACTTTGAAGAAGTTACTTGTATATCCATCTGGTCCCGGTGCTTGTTCCGATCCAATACTCAGTAGGGATTTGTGAATTTCTTCCACTGAAGGAAGTCCAGTGAGTCCATTGCATTGGTTGTATGAGATTCTTGGTTGCATCCAGTTAAACAACTCCATGTCAATTGTACTCGGTGGTGCCTTGTATTGGTTTTCGAAATGGTTAACTACCATGTGTGCAACAACTATTTGGTTGTCCACCCAGATGCCATTATCTGCTTGGAATTGCTGGATATGATTAATCCTTCTATGAATGCTTGCCTTCTTATGGAAAAACGAAGTGTTTAGGTCCCCATTCTTGAGCCAATCTATTCTTGAGCGTTGTCTCCAATAGGTGTCGTGGCAGTGTTGTAGCATCAAGTGTGAATTACTAGTTTCTTTCTCATGTTGCAACCAAAACATTAGCTCAGCACTATTTTTGGTGGCACACTTTGTCTGTGCCAATTGAATCTGAAATTCAGCTTCCTTTATCAGTGTTGGCAGGTGTCCAAAAGTTTGTTTGTGCCATTCTTGAAGTTCTTTAGTCGTGTTTTCCATTTTGATTTGAATTTTAAGGGCCACCTTCACTACTCCATTTTGTTGCCAGGAAGCTATAACAATGTCTTTCATTTGGGGGTGAAGGAAACACAAATGTTCTATACGATGATCCTTGTTATAGCTTTTTCCTGTAATAACAAAGGTGCATGATCAGAGCCTAGTCTTGGCAAGTGCCTGACTAGGGCATGAGGGTGTAGATCCACCCATTTTTGTGAAGCCATTCCTCTATCAAGTCGTTCCATGATGAAGCATGCATCAGTTTGTTTCTTGGACCAAGTAAATGGGTCTCCCTGGTATCCCAAATCAATCAAGCCATTTTTGTTGATGAAGTGATTTAAATGTTTGCCTGAGTAGTTGTAACCGGTCTACTTCCTTTCTTTTCATCCTGTTTTAGAACTTCATTAAAGTCACCCATCAAGAGCCATGGTATATTTAGAGTTGTTATGGTATTGTTGAAATTCTGCCAAAATTCCCATCTTGCCGCTGGTTGGGGTGGTCCATAAATTCCAGTGAAGAGCCAAGGTTGTGAATGAGATATTAAAGGACAGATATACACATGAATAAAATTTTGATTAGCTACTAACACATTGACATTGAGGTGGGATGTACACATCAGGTAGATGCCACCTATATGTCCGGTACAAGGAACTGAAAAAACATTAGGAAATCCTAGAGAATTTTGAAGCACATACAAGTAACTAGCATTTGACAATGTTTCCGACAAAAAAAGTAGGTCTGGCTTAAACCTGCGTTTATACTCACGCAATTTAAAAATTATCAGGGGGTTATGTGCACCCTGACAGTTCCAAACAAGGTAACTCATTTGGCATGCAAGTGTTATCCTTGGACAACATCTCGCTCAATATTGTTGCATGATGCTGCACAAATCCCTTCATTTAGGGAAATGTGCCAAGCAGGTTTGGTTCTTCGATCACTTGTGACGTTGCTGTTTTTCCCAATAAATTGTGGTGTTGTTGATGGTGTTGTATAGCCTGAAGCCGCTGATGTTGTTTCTGTTATTGGTGGTGGGTAAAACTGTTTAGCAATTCTTGCAGATCGTTGCTTTCTGATCCTTGCAGTTGGCACCTCAAATTGCGCTAGACCCATTTTCCTATGGTGTTGTTCAAGCTCAGCTAAAAACACATATTTTCTCAATTTTACAGGTGGTGGTTGCGCCGCAAACTATGGAATATTTGGTAGATCAAGGTGTGGTGGTAAATTTGTTGGATTCCTGACTGTTCTTCTTTTGTATGCGTGTAGGGGTTTGAGAGATTGTTTTCAGTTCATCCGGTTTTGCATCGTGTGTGACAATCACCTCTGGCTTGCCGTCAATGTTTTGTACCAATATGTTGATCTGTGCATCTTTTCGCTGTAACAAACCCATTAGAGTCTCCGTGTATTGAGGCGTAAAGAATGCTAACATTCTAGCAACACTAGGTTTTTCCTTCAGGCATGATTTCGGGTTGATAGTCGGTTTGGTGTGCTGGATTGGAGTGTCAGGCTCATGTGGTTCATCTGTACCTTGTTAGGCCTTTGCCTTACCTTTCTGGAGTGTGTGTGACTCAGTGGGCCTTACGCTGATGTGTTCTTCCATATGTGTGGTGAATCTAGTTGTAGCATGATGAGTCACTGATGATGTGTACATGTGTGGTCCCTCACCAGGTTGTTTCAATCCAACATCTCTGACAGGTACAGTTTCTTTCATCTCAGCTTTTCCAGAGGGACATTCTTTAGGGTCCAGATCGTCTGTGCCACTGCTTGGGTGTGCCCTATGTGCCACACCAATAGAAACACGGTATTTTCTCTTGGATTTGTAATATCTTCTTTAACTAATTAATTATCTTTCCTAATCGATTAGTGTTGTATAAATAGAAAATCTATTTAGTTAGTCATGGTTAATGAGAGGAATGATGTGGCGTGTTTCTATTGGTATGGAACATAGGGCACACACAAGCAGTGGCACAGACGATCTCGACCCCATTCTTTATTCTTCTGCATGAGTGGTTACGGTTGCTGGCGTGTAGTATTTGCATTGTCAGAGGTGGTCATCTTTTTCACCGCGTTCCAAGTCAGTCCTTGCCTGATCATTTCCTCCGACATCGATTTAACTCTTGAATCTTTAAACCTATTAGTTGCCTGGCTTAGCATCAGTGATTTTCCGATTGATGTTGAAGCTAAAACTTGGTTATCTTGTGCCTGATATTGAAGACCTGTATCCAGTTGAGTTGTTTTTGAAGATGATTCTCCGGTGTAAAAATATTGTGGTTTGGCTGCTTGCATGTGCTCCAATCTCTTGCTCTTGGTGAACGATGCTTTGATTATGTTGTTGAGTCTGTCATATGGGTAGTTTGCGAACTTAGAGCTTTCCAATGCCTGTTCCACACCAAGAAAATTAGTGCATTCTCTGAAAGTATGCCCTGGTAAGCCACACAAAAAACAAAGTAAAAGTATATTTTCATAAGCAAATTGTACCCAATCGTTAACAATACACCCGGGCTGAAAGGTTTCTCCAAGTCCATCATGACATAAACTCTAGATAGGGTTCTACTAAGATCGATTTTCAGCACCGTCCCTGTGTCCGATCGTTCTATGAGTTCATGTATCATTTTTTCGTCATTCAAATAATGAGGGAGGTTGAGCAGCTGTACCCAGAAGGGGGAAAACTTAAAACAGTTTTTCGGGGTGTTTTAAAAATAGATCCCAATCTTCTGTCATGACCACAAAGTTTCCCACTATCCATGGTTGGTCTTCTAGGATTCGTATCTTGTCTTCTTTGTGCTTCATGGAAACTTGGAAAACTTGATGGGTGGTGTTGGTTTCCATGTGATGTATTTTGATCGGGTACCATCTTTTTGAAATGGCTTGCTTCAGAGTAGAAAAATCTACGTTCCCACCAAGAACTTTGATTGCCAGACAGTGTTCGTTGTGTTGTTGCAATAAGTTCTTCATTCTCTCAGTTAGTTCAAAAACAGGGGTGTCTAGGTCTTTCTTTTTCGGTTGGAAAGGGGTTTTTTGTGTTTTATGTAGAAAAGGTGGTGAAGGTGATTGCTGAGAAAGTATCTCTGGATTCTCTCTTTTGGTATTGTGATGATGTGGTGTTACCTTACACACTTAACAATATTGACTTATAAGCATCCATTTTCGGATTTTCCCCACTAGGGATCCTATTTTGTACCACAAAAAGAAGATAAAACCCAGTTTTTTTTTCTGAATCATATTTCATTGATAAGAAAATTAAGGAATACAAGAGGAAAAATTAACCCACCACAAAGCATCCCAAAAAAGAAGGCCCAGAAAAAGAAATGGAAACAATAACCCCAGGAAGCAGCCCACTAGAGCAGGCTTAGAAAAAAGAAATGGAAAAATTGAAAATTCAATTACATATGAAAATTTGGAAACTGAAACTCCTCATTAGCATAATCTGTAATATGCCACCTATGGAAGTTCTATTCTAGTTAAGAATGAAGGTCTTCCCATGATGATATGCCTTTCACCAGCTGCTAAAGTGGAACCTCTTTTAGCTGCAGAATCAGCAGAAAAATTAGTTTCTCTAAAACTGTGCATGTATATGATAGAAGCAATTTTACTTGTTGCTTTCCTCCATCTCATGTCAATAAGCCAAGGAACCTTCCCCTGAGCAAAGTCCCCAATTACTGTTTTTGAATCTGAACATAATACAATGTTCTCCATGCCCTATTCCACTGCTAATTCTGCTGCACAAACCACTCCATACACTTGTGCAATGTAATTTGTACCAATGCCTATACTCCCAGATAATATTCCAAGAACTTGACTTGTATGATCTCTCACAACAACACCAAAACCAGGTGCTCCTGGGTTACCAAAAGATGATCTATCACAGCAGAACATGATATATCTAAGAGTAGGAGGATTCCAGTAACAAGTTTAAATGCTCTGGAATTTACTGTACTTTGCACCAAGATTAAAAAATTAATTATTTGCAGATCATAATTCTGGTTCCACTTGTTGCTTTTCATCCTGTATCCACCCTCAAGAATCATCTTCTTTATTTTGGATTTGAACTGTTTCTCATTTGGTTTTATGTCTTCAAAGAGTCTTTCATTTTTTTGAAACCACAATTCCTTAATAACTGAACAAGCTGCAGTTATCCAAGTCTCTCTAATTAGAGGACTACAATTCCTGGCCCTTGTCCAAATATCATCAAAAGTTACAGGCAAACTGAAACCAAAAATAGAGCAAATCCATATCCAAATTTTGACACTAAAACTACAGTGCCGTAGAAGATGATTCATGCTGTCTTGCTCATTTTCACAGATACAACATCTTGATGCTAGGCTGTAATCTCTATCAACCATAACTGAATCATCTATAAAAACTCCCTGTACTATTTTCCAAATATTACTTGAGGTGCTTGGATGCAAACAAGAATTCCATATTTTTGTAGAGCAATGCATTTTGGGTTCTTTATGTCTTATCATGGTAATAGCTGAAGAAGTAGAGAACTTACCATTCAAAGTGCCAGTCCAGAAGAGCTTATCTTGTCCTCCTCCAATGTAAGGTAAGCTGAAAGATTGAAATAATTGTTGCAGCTCTTGTTGAATGCTCCAGATGCCTTCTTGTATAAGATCAACTACCTTCTTGTGCATATTATTCCTCATATACTGAGTCATTTCTGGTTGATCACTTAGAGGAGTTTCATGAATACAATTATCAAACCAAATATTTACATTTTGACCATTTCCAATGCACCATTTGATGTTATCTTTTAACACACTCCAAGCCCATTTCAAACCTAGCCAAATAGAAGATAGTTTCCAATTTTCATTCCATTGTCCATTTTAATTTTTGAATTTGGCTTTAATGAATAATGCCCATTCTTCTTCTGAATTAACGATTCTCCACATCATCTTCACTAGAAGAGCTTTATTATTGACTTCCAATCTCTGAATTCTAAGACCACCTTCACTAAAAGGAGTACACACTTTTTTCCATGCAAGAGTTTTATATTTTCTCACTTCTCCATCCCCAGACCAAAGAAATTTTCTTATGATCTTTTCACAAATTTTAATTGCAGAAGAAGGACATTTATAAACATCTATATTATATATTGGAATGCTGCACAAAACAGACTTGACAAGCACCAGTCTATCTTGAAATGACAGCAACTTCCCTTTCCAAACTGCTAACTTCTTCTGAAACATTTCTACCGTAGGCCATATTGTAGATAATTTAACTTTTCCAGGATAAAGAATTACTCCTAAGTATTTATCAAGAAACTCAATCAATTCCATTTTCATTAAATCTCTTATTTGAGTTTTTCTAAGTGCTGAAGTACCATCTATAAAGAGCTTGCTTTTATTTTTGTTAATTATTTGCCATGTGCCCTTCTGATACTTCTCCAACAAATTAAGAAGATTTGTAACATTTTTCTTTGCACCATTACAGAAGATGAGTACATCATCTGCAAAGAACAAGTGAGTAGGATGAATACCTCTTCTAAACACCATTGGAGCTAATGAGCCTTCCTCCACCATTTTATGAATGCACCTACTGAGAACATCTTCCATTAAAACAAAGAGAGTTGGAGATATAGGATCTCCTTGTCTGAGACCTCTACTTACTGAGAAAAAACCTTGGGGACCTCCATTGATCATCACTGATATTTTAGCATATGCAAAAAGAGTATGCAGCCATTGACACCATGAATTAGAAAAACCATATTTTTGAAGTACTTGAAAAAGAATCTCCAACTCACAGAATCATATGCTTGAGAAATGTCAAGCTTGAGAGCTACATTTCCTCCTCTTCTCTTCTTCTTCATCTCATTTACTAATTCAGATGCCAGAAGTATCTTTTCTTGTATGCTTTTGCCCTTGATGTAAGCTACTTGTTAAGGAGTGATAAGCTTATTAATAAGGGAACACAATCTAGTATTGATGATTTTAGTAAAGATCTGGAAACTTACATTGCTCAGACCATTTGGTCTGAAGTGATTTGGAGTTTTTGCACCTTCAATCTTAGGAAGTAACACCGAAAAATTTGAATTAAGGCCCTTAGGTATAAATCTTTTTTTCCAGCATAACTGCACAACTTGTATTACATCCTGTTTTATAATGTGCCAACATGACCTGTAGAACCAACCTGAGAAGCCATCAGGACCAGGACAGCTGTTTGGATCCATGTGAAAAATTGTACTTTTTATTTCTTCTTCATCAGGAATAGCATCAAGCATTTTTTGGTCTTCTTTATTTATCACTTTTGGAATAACTTCAAGAAGAGTGTTATCTTTTTCTACATCTTTGAACTGAAACTTTTTTTGAAAATGTTGAATTAAGGTATCTGCAATTTTAGTTTAGTATGTTTTAATATCACCATTATCATCTTGAAGCTCACTGATGAAGTTTCTTGACTGTCTGATCTTCAAGTTTGTATGAAAGAAACCTGTGTTTGCAGATCCTTCCTTGACCCATTTAACTCTTGCTTTCTGCTTGAGCATTGTACTTAGATGAACCTCTTTTGGATTGAAATTATTCTCAGTAGTAACTAATCTGTCTAGAGCTTCAGTGTCAAAAGGATTTATATCAGATTCCAGCATTGCTTTCTGAACTTCTTCTTCAGCTTCTTTTAATTTCACATGCACATTACCAAAGACATTCCAGTTCCATTCTTTGAGAATAGTTTTTAATCTTTTTAAGTTTTGTTGGTAGATAAAAGCTGGATCACCAAGTATTACTTCACTCCAACTTTGAGAGACAACTTCCATGAAACTAGGATGAGATAGCTGATAGACACATTTTTGTGTCTAATTTGTCCTCAATGTCCGTATTGTTGGAACTCTATTTTTGTACTATTATTGTGTTTTTATGTATTTTTAGGAAATAAACATTTTTGGAAAATTCGGCTCAAAAAGTTGATTTTGGCACCCGGAGGACAAGTGTTATTCGGACTCTCGCTTTTGGATAAAGGGTAACCTAATTACTAAGGGGCACCCCCAGGTCACCCCAAGGCAGCTGCTATTCGCACCCCTACTCTGGATAGGGGGCTACCAGTTTCTTCCCCATTTGAACCGAGTTTTGGCGGTAAAAATAGTTCTTCACCTGCGTAATTGTTGAAGAAAATTTTGGACGTGATATAAGGAGATTCAAGGGCTAGTTTTCATTGGGTTAGACCTTATATAGCCTAACAGGGATGGTATGGGTGTTCGAATCGAGTTATTTGGGCTGGATAATCGTGGGATGCAAAACAGGGAAGATATTCTCAAAACAGGGAAGATATTCTATTCTCGGAATTTTTGGATGGAAGATACGTGCATGGGTCGACTGTATTGGTTGGAAACAAATTCTACAGCTCAGAGAAGACGCGTGAAAGAGATAAACCAGGAAACAAATCCCGTAACAAGTCAGAAGAATAAAAAAATATATCGGGAATATTTTCATTGACTGCCGAGTAATGGGAAGATTTTTTGGATTAATGAGAAGTTATTCTTGGTCCAAAGGTGTATAAATATAACTCTTGGGTTAGCATAGAGGGGTGTCGAGAGTTTGGGGTCGAGAGGAGGTCCAGAGAAGCAGAAATCAAGAGTTGATGAAACTCTATTGCTGCTGCTGCTGCTGATGAAGAACACCAAGAACACGAAGAACAGACTCGCAAGGACAGTCGTTTATCAACGGTGTCTAAGACGCACAGCCGCGGGTTGCAGTGCAGTCTAAACAGCAGCAGCACTTGTCTCTTATCGTTCATTCCGTGACGCTTTTTGTGCGTCGCAGATTACAGTTTTACACCATTTTCTCCTTTTCTCTCCATTGTAAACACCATTTGAGCTATAAAAATATATTTTGAGCGTGTTTTCTACATGAGGAGGTAAACCCCAACACTGGGACGACGGAGGAGGTCGAATTTCATCCATGTGGTAATTTCATTAATTCTTTTATTTACTTTTTGCACTAATTTTAATTGAATTAAGATTTTAAATTAATTACTTGTGATTTCATTTGATGGAGTATGCTTAGTCCTAGGGATTTTTGATATGCCATGCTTAAGAAATACAAGTAATATTTTATAAAATCTATCTTGGATATAAACTAGAGTTAATATTTGTTTTGTTTTTGAACTATAATTGCTAGAATTAATTTCTGAACCATTTGAAAATGAAAAAAAACGGCCGAATCTTTAGTCCCAGTACTCTTGCCCATATTGTTAATATTTTTTTGTATATATTTATTTTCTATTAAGTCTAAAAAATTATCCTTCACAACCCACGAAAAATCATTAATCATTTTGGCGCCGCCGACGCGGATTTGTGCTTAGGTAGAATTTTTAGGTTTTTATTAATTTTTATTATTCCATTTGTTCTTTTTACGTCTTTTTGGTTGTGTCTTTCTATTACAGGTTTGAAGTTGGATACTAAAGATCTTGGAATCAAAGCTTAAAGCTAAAAGAGAAGTAAAAAAGACAAAGAAAAAAAAAGTGAGAATTTTTTTTTTTTTAAGAGACTTTCCATTTTTTTTTTTGTAATTATTATTATTATTTTTTGTATTTGTTTTCATTGGACTGGACTTTGGACAATTTATTTTGATTTTAAATCCTACGGAAGGGTTATATATAAAAAAAAAATATTTAAATATAAACTGTTTGCAGGGAAGGACGACGATTACAATATCGTCTCGGCCCCTCGGGTTCGTACATGACATAGGAGTCGTGGCCCGAGTCGACTTCAACGGTTCATCCCCCGTCTGGTACGGGAGGTAAGTCCATCGAAACACTCGCGAATCTCCTGTAAGCGAGTTACTGTATTCCTTAAGGTGATTCATTGATTGAGGACGAATTTGGAATGTTTTTAAATTCCTAGTAAAGGGCAAGTCCTGGCCAATACAAGATAAGGGTTCAGATTTCATCACCGCTCCCTTCTTGCCCGCCTTAGGAAAACGAAACCTAACGCGAACCCAAGCTTAAAATTTGATTAGAACGAGACCGATAGGGTAACGAGCTTGGTAGGAAAATCTTTCGAAAAATATTGGTTACTCTTTTTAGCATACTTCGAAGTTCATGATGGTTTCTGTGAGTTGAATGCGTGACTGCGCCGCCTTGTGATAGCGGTGAGGCCTTGGGTATCAAAGCTCCACTGAGCTTCCCTCGCCTCAATTCAACTTACTTTGACTCGGATTGATTCCAGAGGGGTTTGCTTAAATTGTAACGAATTCCCTTTCGAAGGATTAGAAGCTGGTCTAGAAACAATCTAAGTGGAGCCATCATGCTTGTTGTTCGCTAGATTTTATAGGTTTGATTTGGTCGAGTCAGCCTTGTTTGTGATTGTGTAGAATTCCCTTGCAATTAAGAATGTCGAACTGGTGTGATAGAAGCCAATACAATGATTATCGACCTGAATTTGAATATGGACATCATCCTTTCTATGACCATGTTGGGAATAGTGGTTGGGAACGCCATCATTTGGAAGGATATGGGTCATACCCTGGTGAGCCCAATTACTATCCACACATGCATCAGTCTTACGAGCAAGAAGATTATAGTACTAGTTCTTCGTCTCTAGAGGATACAATCAAACTATTGAAAAGTAGTCCTTTTTATGATCCCTCTGTTCCTATTACTCTTTTAGAAGAGTCCCTCAGGGAGTTAGCTGAGTTGACGCGTAAGTTAGCTGAGATGAATAGTGTAATTCTAGACGAAAGAACTACAATAATGAGTGAACTTTCTATAGAGGAATCCCTCAAGCTGATGGCTGAGACGAACGAAAGACTTGCTCGAAATAATCTTACTTTCCAATATAGTGTTTCCAATAATACCCTTAAAAATGAGGATAGTTATTTTCATAATCAAGATGACAAGGTTAGAATTGGTAGCACTACTTTTTTTGATGAGGTTCGATCTTTTTCATGTTATTATGATGAGGATAGTGTTGATGGAGAATCATACTTATGTAGGAATAGTGATCAGGAAATGGTTACTCCAATTGAGCTTTACAATGATAATATTATTTCTAGTTCAAATCCAAATAATTTTAATAATTATTCACCTATTCAAAAGGACGAGGATTTGACTAGAGATACCCTCGTTTTAGACGATGTAGTATTTCCTGTTTACAAAGACGATAATGATCTAGAGGAACGAGTTTATTGTGAGAATAATGTTTTAGAGTCTAGCAATTTAGAAACAATAGTCTTAGACGAAGAAGATGAACTCGTAGAGATGAGTGAGGATGAACCTGACTTAGAAGAATCAATTGACCTTTTCCAGGAATTTCATGACCTAGAAATTAGGGAAATTGTAGCTAGTCTATCTAGAGATACCCAAAACTCTAAGTTTGGGGGTGATTATCACCTTCCTAGTGCCTTACATTTAACTCTCAGAAAGTCCCTTCACTTAGGACTTGATATCTCTGCCTCAACAATTTTACAAGATTACCTTCATACTCGTTTTCCCAAACCTAATGATGTCCAGGAAGAAGTTCAGTCGTTAGAAACCCATCCTCTGGTTGATGTGGTTTCCCAGGCTATGATCCCCAGATTGACTTTGTTTTCCCACCAAATAGTTTTCTTCCAACTGTGGGAACGTTTATATTCCAAATGTGTCGAATATTAAGTTGTGAGATTAAACCTAAATGCTTTAGGAAATTAGAATCGACACATTTGCTTAAGAATGACCACTACTCTCATTGTGGTCAATTATGTAAGTCAAATCTTATTGACTTAGAGGATCCTCAGTTATTTAGGTTATTATTGTGCGCTTCTAAGATCATATTTGAGTTTTTCAAGACTCTAGGACCTAATGATTTGGATCCCACCTATGAAGAAACGCAGCCAATGAAAATTTTCTATTTAGACCCTTTCGTAGAACCTGAACCTGAACCATAATTAGATATAAATTTCTTAATCAGGAAACTAAGTAAGGGCATGCTAGTCTTGTTCACTTTCTTGGTTCATTGCAGTTTCCTTTGGTCAGCTCTATTTAGTTTTGAAGACCCACAGTTATTTCGACTGTTACTTTATGGTTCCAGTTGACTAATCCTTTCCTAAGTCTGGCTGAAGACTTTAAACTTAGCACTTCTTGGGAGGTATCCCATGCTCATGCAACACGGTAATATCTTTCCTTAACTCTTTCGCTTCAAATGGTAACAGTTTCTTCTTGTTCATGCTTTTAGTTTTATCTTTAGAACATTGAGGACAATGTTAGATTTAAGTTTGGGGGTATGGGAGAAACTTTTTAGTTGCAATTAGTAAACTCCAGAGCCTAAAAATTTATGCCTATTAAGGTTTGCACTAACCAATCTAAGTGGATGGGAACATCTTGGTTATAGGAGTTGAGGAACCAGTCTGATTAGATGGAAACATCGAAAGAGTCTATTCATAAAAGAACAGAGCTCAGGTGTTAGTAATAACATGATAGTTTCACCATATCTCGTTGAGTCCTTTTCATTTTTTTTTTCTTTTTAAACTATGTTTCTCTAAGTGATTAGGTGGGGCACACGATTCAAGTTGTTACCACTGCTAGGGTGAATTAGAGTGACTGAGTTACTAAAAA
>NW_020623156.1:1438389-1512894 GCF_003573695.1 Papaver somniferum
AAAAAAAAAAAAAAAAAGACCGGACCAGTTAGACCAATCGGAATAAGTATTAACACTTGTATAGCAATATGCGTGTGTTCTCCCTGTTTTCGTCGCCTAAGCAAGCGTGGAATGCAGGACCCGTGGGAACTATCGTGTAATCTGCTGACAAGAAGCATGCGCTTGGATCAAAAAGATCTATTCATGCCGTTAAGTTAAAAAAAAAAATTGTTATTGTTCTGTGTAGTGAACTGCTGGTTCCCTTGTATTTGCCAGTTTGTTGATCTAGATTTAAGTTATTGACCACCGGTTCCCTTGTATATGCCAGTTGTGTTGATATTAGTCAGACCGGTATCTCAGTCCATTAGGATAGGTTCATTCTGGCAGTGGCCTTCAGACAGATATGTGAAACATCGATCATTTGGTTAACATCAAAACCATCTACATTTTTCTATTTCCATCTCCTTTTTCTATCCATATGATTAGTTTGACTCCGAATATGATGTCCATAGTGTAACTATCTGAGTAGAGCTCTGTCACTTTATATGGATTTTAGTATGCTTGAGTGCAAACTCGTGTACAACAATTGTAATTTCGCATCAGAGTACTTCCTCCTATAGTCAATAAGTATGCCAACCAAGGAGATTCTTTAGTGCCTTCCAAGGTTCTGCATAGATAAGCTAGGGTCTGGAGTAATGGTTTTGTGGGCACACCTCTGGTAAACCCTCCCGAGATTAACTCGGTTTTATTTATTTTTTATTAGTTTTGCTCGAGGACTAGCAAATAATAAGTTTGGGGGTATTTGATAGACACATTTTTGTGTCTAATTTGTCCTCAATGTCCGTATTGTTGGAACTCTATTTTTGTACTAATATTGTGTTTTTATGTATTTTTAGGAAATAAACATTTTTCGAAAATTCGGCTCGAAAAGTTGATTTTGGCACCCGGAGGACAAGTGTTATTCGGACTCTCGCTTTTGGATAAGGGGTAACCTAATTACTAAGGGGCACCCCCATGTCACCCCCAAGGCAGCTGCTATTCGCACCCCTACTCTGGATAGGGGGCTACCAGTTTCTTCCCCATTTGAACCGAGTTTTGGCGGGAAAAATAGTTCTTCACCTGCGTAATTGTTGAAGCAAATTTTGGACGTCATATAAGGAGATTCAAGGGCTAGTTTTCATTGGGTTGGACCTGCTATAGCCTAACAGGGATGGTATGGGTGTTCGAATCGAGTTATTTGGGCTGGATAATCGTGAGATGCAAAATAGGGAAGATATCCTCAAAACAGGGAAGATATTCTATTCTCGGAATTTTTGGATGGAAGATACGTGCATGGGTCGACTGTATTGGTTGGAAACAAATTCTACAGCTCAGAGAAGACGCGTGAAAGAGATAAACCAGGAAACAAATCCTGTAACAAGTCAGAAGAATAAAAAAATATATCGGGAATATTTTCATTCACTGCCGAGTAATGGGAAGATTTTTTGGATTAATGAGAAGTTATTCTTGGTCCAAAGGTGTATAAATATAACTCTTGGGTTAGCATAGAGGGGTGTCGAGAGTTTGGGGTCGAGAGGAGGTCCAGAGAAGCAGAAATCAAGAGTTGATGAAACTCTGTTGCTGCTGCTGCTGCTGATGAAGAACACCAAGAACACGAAGAACGGACTTGCAAGGACAGTCGTTTATCAACGGTGTCTAACACGCACAGCCGTGGGTCGCAGTGCAGTCTAAACAGCAGCAACACTTGTCTCTTATCGTTCATTCTGTGACGCTTTTTGTGCGTCGCAGATTATAGTTTTACACCATTTTCTACTTTTCTCTCCATTGTAAACACCATTTGAGCTATAAAAATATATTTTGAGCGTGTTTTCTACATGAGGAGGTAAACCCCAACACTGGGACGACGGAGGAGGTCGAATTTCATCCATGTGGTAATTTCATTAATTCTTTTATTTACTTTTTGCACTAATTTTAATTGAATTAAGATTTTAAATTAATTACTTGTGATTTCATTTGATGAAGTATGCTTAGTCCTAGGGATTTTTGATATGCCATGCTTAAGAAATACATGTAATATTTTATAAAATCTATCTTGGCAATAAACTAGAGTTAATATTTGTTTTGTTCTTGAACTATAATTGCTAGAATTAATTTCTGAACCATTTGAAAATGAAAAAAAATGGCCGAATCTTTAGTCCCAGTACTCTTGCCCATAATGTTAATGTTTTTTTGTATATATTTGTTTTCTATTAAGTCTAAAAAATTATCCTTCACAAGTCCGAGAGTTTGAACCTCATTACTACAACAACAATCAAAAACTTAATCAATAGCCACATCTTTTGTAACTTCCAAGGAATATTTTTTGGCTTAGGAATTGCATCATTGCCTCCAAGTAATGGAGAATGATCTGAATCTATTCTCAAACCAACTTTATAACTCCAATCTTCATTTTTCTGAAACCACAATTGGTTGTACACAACTCTATCAAGATTACACAAAATTCTTCTATTACCATGCTGACAATTAGACCACGAATGTTGCAAACCAGTTTTGGGAGCTTGTATCAATTCACAAATTGCTAAACAAGTGTTAAATTCTTGCATTGCCTTTCCATTAACTGCTCTTCCACCAATTTTCTCTTCATAAGAAGTAATGGAATTAAAATTACCAATTGCCATCCCATGGCTGTTTCAAGTCACTTATAAGCTCCATTTCTGTCCATAGAAATCTCCTTTGAACAACACCTATATGAGCATGAACACCAGAAACAAGAAATCCACCTACACTTACTGTGATCATCTGACTTGACATAGAAACCACAGTTGGTTCTGGTAGAGTCTTATTCGAAAAAGGCCATATGTTTCCTTTCTTATTTGAAACTGAATTGTGTATAACTTTATTTTGCATACCAGGTAAATTTAATTTATTGCAAAAGGAAGAAGTACAAAAAAATTTAGGTTCAGCTATAAAAACTATTGAAGGCTGAAACTGATTTATTAAGGATCTTAATTTATTTTGAGCCTTAACTCTCTTAAGGCCCCTTAAGTTCCAGTAGAGAACTTTCATTGTTGAGGTTGGAGACCCTTAGTGCCTCCTTTGTTTTGATTTTTCCTAAAATTATATTTGACAGGATTTTGTTGAGATGTTACCTTTGGAACTCCAACAATTTGTGATGCAATAGAAGAAGATCCTTGTTTTGTTGATGAAGGCTTTGAGATGATTTTAGACCATGAAGTAGTTGAAATTTTCTCTTCAGTCATTGTACCTTCTTTTCCATTAATGTACTTGATAACACTATTTTCCAGAGCATTGTCCTCCATAATTTGTAATTCTTTAGCTGAAGATAGTGTAACACTATCTTCATGCATTTCAATAATATTTTCAACATCATTTGTATCCTGTAAGGAGCCAAACATTCCTGTATTAATATTGATTGTATCCCCCAATTGATGACCTACTCCAACAGATTGATTAAAATGCATAACAGGAGTCTCACAATGTTCAACCTCTCTTGAAGATGTATTTGAAGAAAACCCTTTTGCTTGACTGCTAGAGCCTAGTGATGGGTCACAAATATCAAATTTCACGCTGTTTGAAGTATTAGTGCTTTTTGGTGTAGTACTAACTGTTTGTTTTGGAACTGGTTCCTTTGGAGAAGAATTCTTGACTCTGCACTCAATCTTCAGATGCCCAACAATTTTTACAGTGGTCACAAAACTTTGGAGGTTTTGTTAAGATCACACTTTGCATAAAACCTCCAAACTTGGTTTTAATCCATAGTTTGTTTGGGATTTTGTTTGCAAGATCAATATTCACCAAAACTCTGGTATAATAACCATTATCATAATTCAGAGTTGCTTCATCAACTTTTATTGTTGTTCCTAAAGCTCTGCAAATTGTGAAAAGAGTTTTTTCATCCCAATACTCCAAACTCAGTCCAGGAAGGTGAACCCATATCATTGCTGATGAAGTTTTATGATTTTCTGGCCTAAAATCAGGGATCCAATTTCGAATCCAAAAAACTTGATCTCCATCTTCCCATTTACCGGCCTTAATTCCCATTCTATCTTTATCATTATCAAGCTTAATAGTAAAGAAACTTTTACCTAAGGGAATCATTTTACATTGACCTTCAAGTTTCCATTAATTCTTTAGATTTAAAACCACTTCAGAAAATTTCAATCGAGTTAAATCCAAACGACCAATTAATGAGAATTTCCAAGCATCACAACGTTCTTCAGTATTATTTATTAGAACAATAGACGGACTCTCCACTGGAGAATTACTCAAATCAACAACTGATGAATCCATTTCTGGGTTCAAAAACTTGATAAGAGTGAGGAGAAGGCTGATGTTATTTGCTGGAATGCAATGATTGATGGGTATTTGAAATCTGGGGATTTGGATTGTGCTATTGGTTTGTTTGAGAGTATGCCGGATAAGAATAGTGGGTCTTGGAATGCTATGATTTCTGGGTACGCCAAATCTGGGAAGATTGAAATTGCTCAGGAGTTTTTTAACAAGATGCCTGAAAGAGATGATGTCTCTTGGAGTGCCATGATTGATGGGTATATAAAGGGTAGTTATTTCAAGGAGGCTTTGAGGGTTTTTCATGAAATGCAAATGGAAGGAGTTCGATGAGTATTCATGATTGATGGGTATATAAAGGGTAGTGTTTTAGCTGCTTGTGCGAACGTGGGTGCTCTTGATCAAGGTAGATGGATTCATGCTTATCTTAAAAAGAATTCAATGAGTATTGATGCGGTTTTAGGTACATCTTTAGTTGATATGTACGCGAAATGTGGGCGCTTAGATATGGCATGGGATGTTTTCGAAAAAATGAAAAGGAAAGAATTGTTTACTTGGAATGCAATGGTAGGAGGACTAGCAATGCACGGGCGAGCTGAGGATGCTATTGAATTGTTCTTGAAGATGGAAAAGGGGAAGGTTAAACCAGATGGAATCACATTTGTTGGTGTTTTGAATGCTTGTGCTCATGCAGGATTTATCGACAAAGCACTTCACTTCTTTGATGCTATGGAAAATGTTTATGGGATAGAACCAAAAGTAGAGCATTTCTGTTGCGTGGTTGATCTGCTTGGTAGAGCAGGATTCTTAAATGAAGCCGAACAACTTATCAAAGCAATGCCTATACAACCTAATTCAGCAGTTTGGGGGTCTCTTCTAGGTGGTTGCAGGATTCATGGAAATGTCGAATTGGGCGAGAAGGTAGGGAAGCTTTTACATGAGATGGAACCAAATAATAGTGGTAGATATTCCCTTTTATCAAACATCTATGCAGGAGCAGGTAGATGGGATGATGTTGCAGAAATACAGAAATTGATGAAAGATAGAGGAATTAAGACAACCCCAGGTTGTAGCTTAATCGATCTGGATGGCTTGATTCATGAATTTGTAATGGGAGATGGATCACATCCACAATCGAAAGAGATTCGTCTAATGCTGGACGAGATTATAGAGAAGTTGAAATCAGAAGCAGGTTATGTCCCGAAAACCAACGAAGTATTGTTTGATATTGACGAAGAGGAGAAAGAAACAGCACTTTGTCACCACAGTGAGAAACTTGCTATTGCTTTTGGTTTTCTGAACACAAGTCCTGGAACAACCATACGCATTGTAAAGAATCTGCGAGTTTGTGAAGATTGTCATACGGCAACCAAGCTAATTTCGCGCGTATATAATCGTGAAATAATCGTCAGAGACCGTGTTCGGTTCCATCAGTTTAGGAATGGGAATTGTTCTTGTATGGATTTTTGGTAGTTCAAGTAGTTAGAGTTGAACATCGAGATTCAAGGGGTATTAGCCAGAAGTAAGAAAGTCATATTTAAGTGATAAATGTACAACAATGACACTCCAAATGATGGAAAGAAAATGCAGAAACACTCATCGTATGAACCGAACTGTGTACAATAATTTCACTTGTTTTCCTAACAGATGAAAGAAGCCAGTTATGAGGATGTTGTATTGCAAACAGTTTTGCTGTATTTTTCGATCTTACATCCAGATTGTTTTTAGACATTCAGTGTTCACATTTTCAAGCTTCACTTATCTAAAAACAGATTAGCAGGGACAAGAGGAGAACTCCAAAATCCGTGGAATGCCAGTTCCAATTATATCCTGCAGGCGCAGACCAAAAAGACCTTGTAAGTAAAATGATTCCAGATTCAGTGAGTAATTTGACTGTAAATATTTCTTTGGATGTTAATTAAAACAATATTCAACTGTGTTTTTCTTACTTTGTAATGAACCCACACAGATTTATTCTATTGAATACGATACTTTCCCGTGGTTATCGTTTTCTAATGAAGCAGTAAAACTGCAGAATCTGAAGTTAGAATTGAGCCAACTTGTAATTAACCGGTTGATTTGCTTAGCTATCTTGAAGCCAGGGTGTTATAACTCATGTAAATGTACTCGACAGATCCCATATGTTCCATTAATTTGTTACCTGTCGGAGTTGAGAAGAGTAGAAGAAAGGCATGTATAAATAAGCTATTGTGGTTTCTGGTTGATTGCTTTTGTTTGCAGGACCGAGTCTCTTCTTTTTTCCTCTGTTTCCCATTAACAAAAGTGATTCCAATGAATTTGAGAAGGGCATTGAAAGCTAGGAGTACTGGAACAGCAACACCATATAACTTAGACATCTGGCCACCCTGGTTTCTCCTCAACAGTCTTTTTCCTCTCATGAATTTGAACAATGTGCCACAAATAGTACGCATCTCACTTTAAGCCACTTAAACGCCTCAATTCTGCCTGTTTGCTCATATGCAGGTTTCATTCCAAATTGTCAACCCTTGAGCGGATGATTCAGGTCTGAGCCAGAGGAGCCCGAGTACACTGAAAATGAGAAGAACCCAGGTGTGGTTTTCCTGCAAACTATCACCAGTCATCTTCAAACACATCTTAATGCGCTATCAGAGAGAATATTTCTAAACATTCTGCCAATTAATGACAGATTTTCTTGGACAGAGAGACTGTCCTGATCGTTGGAAGCATTTTAGGCTACTGGTTTCCTACAAACCAGGCTTTCTCTATTGGGTATCATCAGTAGCTAGTAGGCGGATCAATGTAACTCGATTGGTTGCTGGGTTTTTGTGAGAGACCTGTGTCAGTGCTTCGGGGTTTCACTTTCACTGTCTTCCCGGTGCTGATAATGTGGGGTTCTGTAGTCTTCAACATGTTCATGAATTTCTCACCCTCTAAATTACAGAAACATAAGCTGGATGATTACATTTATTTGGACGTACCGTGACTGTATTGATTTCGGAAGTTATTCAGGTATTTTATTCTTTGAGCAGCACCTGTAGAACAATTTCTTTGATATTACATTAACATGGATTCGAACACACAGCTCAGTGAAATCGAATGAGAATAAGGAATAAAGTTCTGAGCCGTATCATACAAAGGGCAGCTATGTCATTATACATATCTGGACCTCTGGATTTTCCGGATGGACCCTATTATAACTACTCGTTTGGGCCTTGGACCAAACAATAAATTTCCTTATTTTTTCTTTTTCTTTCCTAGCAAGAAGGCCAAATTTTGCTTAAAAGGAGAAACCAGAAGGGAATTCCTAGAGTTAAACTCTGGAGCAGTGGAAGGAATTAGAACGTAATCGTAGAAAAGCAGATTATCGTAAAAAGCTATTGCATGACAGATAACTTGAATCTAGAGTTAAAACAGGTTTGTATTCTTAATTGATTTCTGTTTCAAAAATTGCATTATGTGTTCTTCTACTTCTAATTAGATATTTGATGTCATTGTGAACTCCTAACAGCTTTCAAGACTCTATAATCCTATATATATATATATGCTGCCTTTGTAGTGCTTCTTGCTGGGTTTTAGGGCACACAGATATGTGTCTGGGTACTGTTCTGAGATAAAGAAACTAGGGGATTTTTATAATTAGCTAGGCCTAGGAGAGTGATCATTCACGAGTAGTAGTATTTAAGAAATAGAATTGTTGACTATTGATCCCTGGTGGTGACATTTATTTGGCTAACTCTTGAAATTTGGGTTGGAAGGAGGAAGCTGCAGAGCCTGCATTGTCTTAGCTTTGCATACAATAGAGCAATTGGGTCTAGTAATCACCCTGCCCAATTAAATATATGTAGGCTGCATGGTCACCCTGCCCAATAAAATCCTTCGGGAGAAACTTTCCTCGTAGGCATATCCTGCGGACGAGTGATATATTGTTTATACAAAAGCAATTTTTGTTGTATTCTTGGGACTTTTTTTTACGTATTGGCAGTTAATTCAACAAGTAATGGAACTGGAAATGTGCAGTCAGGGAGAACTTGAGAAGTGCAAAAAAGGAACATGAGAAAACAGAAGATAATTTGAAGTCTCTTCAGAATGCTGGACAATTAGTAGGAGAAGTTCTTAGTCATCTGGACAATGAGCGGTGTAAGTATGTATCCTCTCTCTTGCACTTTTTAGAGTCAATGCATGTTTACTACAAGCAACTGAAGCAGGCAGTAAGTTTTTTTGGCCTATTAAAGGGAGAAAATACTAGCAAACTAATTTTAATAATGATTACTCGTTTCAGTAATAGTTAAGGTGAGTGGTGGACCGAGGCATGTTGTTGGATCAGTGTAAAAATTTAAAGTTCTGCGATCTGTTTCCATCCAGCCTTGCATCATTTTCATTGATGAGATCGATGCCATTGCTGGACGTCGATTTAGCGAGGGTACGAGTTCTGATCGAGAGATTCAAAGAACGCTGATGGAACTGCTTAGTCAGCTCGATGGGTTTGACCAACTAGGGAAGGTATGGACCTAAGAAGCTGTTGTAAACTTGCTAATAAGATATGAAAAATGATTCTGAATTCTTTGTTATAAACTGAGTTGTAGGTTAAAATAATTATGGCAACAAATAGGCCTGATGTGTTGGATCCTGCGCTTCTCCGCCCAGGCCGAATAGACAGAAAAATCGAGATCCCATTGCCAAATGAGCAGTCAAGAATGGAAATCTTGAAAATCCATTCTGCTGGAATGGCTAAACATGGTGAAATTGACTATGAAGCAATTGTAAAACTTTCCGAGGTGAGTCATACTCTCAAGTAATCTCTCAGCAATCACTCAGAGGATCACCGATGTAAAGCTGCCATGTCTCTGTTGCAGGGTTTCAATGGGGCTGATCTTCGGAATGTCTGCACTGAAGCTGGGATGTTTGCAATCTGTGCTGAACGTGATTACGTCATTCACGAAGACTTTATGAAAGTATGCCCTTGAAAATCATTAGAGTATGATTTGTTTTGTCTATATGCACTCCTGATTACATAAAATTGTAGGATTATTTGGATTACCGTTTGCTAATGTAATTTCTCTCCGCTCTGTCCGCAGGCTGTACGAAAGCTAAATGAAGCAAAAAAGCTAGAATCCAGTGCGCATTAAAATGCTGACTTTTAAATTACGTGAAAAACTATTTTGAGCTTTTAAAATTTATGTAATTAGGAGATTATAGCTCCATTTCTTTGAAATTACCTTGCAATCATCAGTTTTTCTTACAGCTTGTAAACAATAACAAATTTACACTTTTACGAAAAAAATACATAAATGTTGAAAAACAAAAAGCAAGCTACCTTCACAATTGACAGTATTAACTGATATGCACCCATCTTCCCCTACTAGGAACCCCATTTTGCACCACAAAGAGAAGATAATAGCCGGGTGGTGCAATATTTGGAGTTTCCGGAGAAAAACAGTCAATGACGTGATAAGTGCTGGTGACTTGACGTACTTGATTGATATTTAAAACCAGCATCCTTTGATTCATGGAGAAAGAATGTGTGTTGAATGATGGTGCAACCATGGTCACAGAAACGTTCTCGATCACTTCATTATTTTTCGAAACAAAACCAATGGAAATTGGTTTCTTGTAAGATATTTCAGTTTTAAGTTTCGCCAAATTAATTTGCGGTCGAGAACCGCTACTTAAATATGGTGGTGAAAATACTTCAACACTCAGTTCAGTAGGAAACATCTCGGTGAAGTTGTAATTCGAGTTAGGATTACTCCCACCCACTAATACTCTCCCATCAGCAATCAAAATAGCAGTTGAATGATACATTCGAGGAGTCTTGGATGGTTGCATCACCTCAAATTTGCCCGATTCCGGTTGGTAAAGTACGGGGTTTAGAACCGGTTCCCTACCTAAATACCAGCCAGCTGCGCCTTTCTTCGCACCATTTATGAGTAAGACATCACCCGTTGGTAACAAGAGCATGTCACCCATGGCTCTTTCCATCGGCATTTCTTCCATTTGCCATTGGGGTTGTGCCGCCGTGATCATTAAACGTCCGCATGATTTTGCAGCTGGTAAAAATGTTCCTCTGATCGCAGTGAGGTACGAAGTCAGTGGTGCCCCTCCACAGATGAAGACCTCAGCATCTGGTGTATCAATAGTACTATTGCTGAGACCAAGTTTCAGCGGAAGAAGTACAGATGAACCTGTGCTAGGATAGTTGCGTGAAACTCCTCCAGGCATGACTGGATAATCATTCCGAACAACCCGATCGTTTACATAATCAAACAAAATTGATTTGGTATTTGCAAAAATGAAGAGATTTCCGTCAGGTGATAGATGGGTAAATGGGTATAGATTGTTCTCCGCGACATCGCTTGTTTCTAGGAGAAATGGAAGTGCGAAGACTTTGGAATCAGATGGCAATGAGCTCTTAGGGATGAACTCATAACTAAACTGACCTCTACCACCAACGACAATGACTTTCCCATTTGGTAATATTTGATTAGATGCGTACCATCGAGGAACAACTAAACCTTTTTGATCCTCCATCCAGTCACAGTTAGCGCATGGCCGAACACTCCGAACAGCACGTTCACCATTCCAGTTTCCACCGCTTTGAAGTAGCATGCCGTCAGGTGCTAATGAACCCGAAGAGCACCAAGTATCCGTGAGCACTGTAAGTGGACGTACTTTACGATCCAAAAGGTTTAATTCGACCGAATGAGCAGTACAATCGGTGTTACCAAGAGTAGCAAGTTCGCTACATTTTTCTTCTGGCAATAAAATTTTTGACTGACCAAAATCTGTTCTGTCGAACATAATAACTCGATCATTTGGCAATAGTTGAGTATGCATTGCGGAAATACCAATACTTTTCTTCAGTAGTTTCCAACTACCTGTAGTAGCTGTTTCGCCTAGGTTAAAAAGAGAAAAGATTAAAGCTGAGAAAACTACAACATATTTTGCTTCCATGGTTAATAATTCTGAAGAACTCAACACTCTTTTTGTGTATATGTCTTAGCGAGTGTCTAAGTATTTATATATGTTTCTATAGAATGTTTATGATACTTGAACTTGGTTACCTCAGAGATACTTCCACCAACTATATCAGTTATAATATAATGTTTCTAATAATTTTGTGCTCATGTTCTTAATTAACTTTACATAATTGAACTTTTTTTATTTCCATGCAGCTTCTCCAAGTTGAGAGATCAAACGCATTTACTGCATATCTTTCAATATAGTACTAAATTCTATGAATTATAGCATTTTGTACTTAATTGATAGCTAATAGCTAGCATAGACATATTGTTCATGAATCATGATCATATTTCCCTTAGAGCGTACACAATGGACGACTAAACCCAATTATTTGGTCCAGTGGATAGGCGTAGTGGGACGGACCACCGATCAAAATTTGATCAAAGACTATAACCCAGACCAAATTTGGTCGGCGATCAAGACCAAATCCAAATATAGTCGGGCGTTTATATAGTCCACGCCCCATCACCAGGCGGACGTATAGTCCACGTCCCACCCTAGGCGGCCACGCCCCACACCAGGTGAACGTATAATGCACGCCTGTTTTTTTTTTTTTTCTTTTGTGTGGGTCGTGGTTTATACCTCCGCCCCACTCTTTACAAATTTCAAATGCATGGGGCGGGCTTAATACCTCCGCCCCACTCTTTACAATTTTTTTTTATATTTTTTTTGAATTTTTATGCACCGGGCGAACGTATTGTCCCCGTCCCACACCAGGCGTTGGTATAGTCCACGCCCCACACCAGACGAACGAATAATGTACGTCTGATCGAATTTAGTTTTTTCACCGTAGCGTCACACACCAGACTAAACCCAAAATTTGATCATTTTTCCCTCTTTGGTCTTTGGTTATACTCGCACCACTGCAGTTGCTCTTATGGAGCATATCTTTCAAAATGCTAATCATAATGGGCATCTTTTTAATTAAATCGATGATGATTTGCATACCGTTGACTTTCTTGTAAATATTGGTTATTCATTGTATTTGGAGCCTAGTTAGCAATTCGGGATTCGGCAAACGTACGGAACGGCAAACGTACGAGTATTATACGGTTTTGTAAAATCCAGATTCGGTCCAAAATTCGGTCAACGGGACGTGATTCGTCAGTAATTCGGAACGGCATACGTACGTATATAATTCGATTTATAAATGTGAGTTCGGCTCTGAAAATTCGGTATCTATATATAACAAATAATTTGTATTTATAAGGTCATAGACCAATTTTTATGCATATGTGTGAGTTATTTAAAGAAAAAATAAACTTAATATGATGATATTAATAATATATACAACATTAGTTATCCAAGAGGACGTCGCATGGTGGTTTAGATGCTTGGTTAGTGAGTTTGAGATCTCTCTCACATTCACCTTCAAATCTCTTCAGTCGTTTTTGTTTCATAAAAATTACAACACTTTAAATATTCGGTCGTGTATGCTCGGGAGGCAGTAAAGCCCAAAAAGTGGAGTCTTTGAAAAATAAAAGCTAAAGAATTTATGGCGAATTAAGCGGACGTATCATTCGGGATACGTAAAATTCGTGAACGGTTCGCGAATAATCCGGGAATGCCACATAATACGCGATTTGGGTTCGGAGTTGCAAACGTACGCGAATAAGACGGTAAAATTCGTGATACGGAAAAATTCGCGAATGATTCGCGAATCATTCGCGAACTTACTAACTAGGATTTGGAGTTGATTGAATGAATCAATCAAAAAGATTAAAAAGGAATAATTGGTAGTCCTATATCGTTATTCTATTGAGCCAAGTGCAGAAACATGCATCGAATATGTATATTGGCTGTTAGAAGCTAGCCATGCAACTATATAATTAGTTTCATGCAAAAACCCATCTTGCTAATTCCTGTAAACCGGCTGCTAGAGAATTAATGTATTGCTGTCATTAGGATACAAATTTTGTTGGAAAAACGATTAATAAAATATGATTTCTAAAATTTTAATAAAAATTACTCCTTCTGTTTCTGAAAGACCGTCCTCTATTCTTTTTTCGTCAGTTTCAAAATTGTGTCCATCTTCTCTTTATAGTCATACTTTTTCAATGAACTCTCTAACATACCTTTAAATTCTTTATAATCATAAATCCATTTTTAACGTGACCCAATCTAAAATATTAAAGAAATTAGTATAATTGAGGAAACAAATATCTCTTTCATTCCTTTTAAAGAAATATACATTTAACTCTAAAAATTAAATTCCTTATAAAGTTTATACTTCATAAATTCGATATTTTTTAAATTTTCCTTTTATATTTCGTATTTATAATTCTCACAACAATTTTGGATTGTCTTTATTGCTAGCATTTTTGTTAAAATAAAATAGGTAAGTAACTAAGGGTAGTCAAGTAAAATAATATGGTCTCCTTAATATTTTGAGAAAGTCAAAGCGGACTGTCTTTGTGAAACGGAGGGAGTACAATTTATTGTTTTCTTTTGTGAAGGAAGAACTTATTAGTCCCACACCGTGGAGTTTCCACTTTTTAATTGTTTTAAGAGACTATATAAGATTTTAAGTCCCATATCGGGGAGTTCCTCTTCTTAAGTTGTATTTGTCAATTATATAAACAAATTCACTACTTTAGTAAAATCTATAGGAAAAGGGATTCTCTATTTCTTAGAGAGACCCCAAGGGAAAATATTTTATGGTGATTTCTTTAATGTTCGCGATTTTCCTTAACGGTTTTTTCGGAGTTTCCAAGCTCAAGTTGAACATCTACTACATATGCTAGTAGTAGGTGTAGTAGGGTGTTTTATTCTGGAGATATCCGTCATGTGAGGGCTATAGCATCACTCTTGAGTGTATCCGGGCGCTAATGTCTTAAGAGCAACGTGTTGAACACGTGACTCACTCTATTTTTCCAAAGTTTTGCCTTGTTGCTGTTGCGGAGATTTGGGGAGCTCGTCCGTTTCATCAAATCGATCACTTCCACTATAAAGGAGCTAAATATCAATAACTTTTGCTTATTTGATTTTTTCCTTGTTTTTGATTATTGCACCCAACAATATTAAGACATTAGAATTTGTAATAATCAAGAATGGTTGATTGGTTTGTGAATCATTGATGTTAATTATGGAGTGGAAAAACAGAAAACGAATCTTTGGTCAGCAGTAGAGTTTCGAGTTTATCTCTTAACCTATAAGGAATTTCAGTGAACCCTTTTAACCTAATGTAGTAAACATCCTGATAGTTATCCACATAAAATTTCAGAATTTTTGGAGTTGTAAAAGTATTTTTTTTTTGATACTTTACAAAACAGAGAAATGTTTCTGAAAACTTCTGACGAGCAGAAATTTGTTGTTAACTAAAGTAGTTTTTATAGGGTAACAATGAGTTTTTTGATATGGTGATTCAAACAAAGTTTATAGACCTAGATGTTATCTTCAAAACTCATATATTATTTTCCGTTCCGGAACTAAGGTTTGTGAGATGTGGTGTATTAGGTGATTAGGAAATTACCGTATCTGTGGTCAAAGTATAAACGAAGATTATGACATGAAGTTGGAAAGGGACATAGATACCAGGAGACTATGGATGAACACAAGTCTTCCAAAGCTGACAAAGGAGAGAACATCAAACAACTCTAAGCGTAGTCTTCAGAAGAAAAAGGTATGTTTCGTAAAACTGAATCCGGCATTACTTTAATTAAGGGTGATTGTTATTTTTTGTAGACAACATAAAAACCTTAATAAGTAGAAAGTTAATGCTAATTTAGTTGAAACAAACTTGAACGAGTTCAGTGGCATGGTGTCGGAAGTTATTTTAATAACCAATGTGAGAGACCGGTAGGTGGACTCTGGAACCACTAAGCATGTTTGCTGAAACAAATACTTGCTCACCTCTTATTAGAGGATAAGGGATGTCGAGAAACTATTTTTGAGTAACTCATCTGTAATAGAGGTTTCATAAAAGCAAAAGGTCGAGCAGAAGCTCATATCTGTAATATTTTCACATTTAATGAAGTTTTCATGTTCCGAGCATATGCGAGAATCTTGTATCTTGTTCAGTTGTATATGGAAAAAGATTTAAGATCTTAATTGAATCTGGAAAACTTGTAGTAACTAGGCAGTGATTTTGTAAGCAAAAGTTATAGGTCTTTGGGTCTATATAAGCTTAACGGAAAATCTGATGATGTGAACATAGTTCATTATTGTGATTTCTTTGTGTTATTGATTGTTTTACGTGGTAGACTTGGAACCGTAAAATTATAAGTCAATGCTTATCTGGCTAGCATAGGCTTCGTACCCAAATTTAGTTTGGATTTTGAACACAAAAGTGAAATCTGTGAAGAGTCAAAATATGCTATAAAACCTTTTAGCATAAATGTTCAGAATATTTCTAAGCCTTTAGAATTAATTTAGTTAGGCTTAGTTGACATGAGTTCAACCTAAAATTGATGTAGTTTTGAAAGTGGTAAGTAGAGTATCGTTCAAACTCGGACTTGTAAGATTCGATTTCAGACTTAATAAAATATATACAATAAAGTTGTCACATTATCGAGAGGTACTGAGACTCAGGATTCCACCAAATTCCATTCATGTGATTCAAATAATAATTCCAATCAATTATAGATCAAATATTAAAAATATGGACTCTTATTCTTTGCCAAAAATAGATTTTTGAAAAGCAATGACTGTAAATCAAAAGCATGATGTATCAAAAATACATGGACCAAGCATACACCATCAAACGAAATCACACCCATTCAATAAAAATCATAAATCGATTAAAAATCAATGCAAATAGTCATAAAAGAATTATTAGAAGAGATGATATGATTCAGTGAATATGCAACGACGTAATGGCGTTACAGAGTTCACTGTTACAGGGGGTGTGGCTAACTGAAGATAAATGTGGCTGTTCAGCTGTTACAGAGAGAACACTGTACCAGTGTTGCGAATTTGAGACGCTGTTCTTCGTTCTGCAACGCTTGTTCTTCAGCAGCAGCAGCAGAGACAGGATTCCTGTACTCTTTGATTCTCGCCTCCTGAGATCTCCTCTCGACCCCAAACTCTCTACAGACCTCGATTCTGATTTATGGGACTCGACCCATCCTTTTATATCACTCAGAAACCTCCCGAATTGAATTAAATTCCTTTTTTTTGTTTCTTGGCATTCACGACAATAATCTCTTCTAAAAATTGGTTCACGCGTTTCTGGGATTCCAAACTTATCTCAAACTCTTCCTTAGATAGATACCAAGAGAGTCAAAACTAATCACATGGATAGATCAAGAGATGGATATAGAAAAACGTAGATGGTTTTGATGTTTACTAAGTGAACGACGTTTCCCATATCTGTCTGAAGGCCTCCGCCAAAATGAACCTATCCTAATGGATTGAGATACTAGTCTGACTAATATCAACACACTGGCATACAAGGGAACCAGTGGTCGATAACCTAACTCTAGGTCAACACAACTGGCATATACAAGGGTACAAGTGGTCGACTTTATTGAATTTATTCCTTTTGGTCAAATGGTCTGGTCTCAATTTTTTTTTTCAACTTTTTGGTAACTACCATTTTTTTTTCATCTTTTTTTTTTCTCTTTTTCTTTTTCAACTTTTTTTTTTCATGGTATCTCAATCACTCTAATTCACCCTAGCATTGGTAACAACTTGAATCGTGGGACCCACCTATCACTTAGAGAAACATAGTTTAAAAACAAAATAAAATAAAAATAGAAGTGAAAAGGACTCAACGAAATATGGTGAAACTATCCTTATTTCTAACACCTGAGCTCTGTGCTTTTATGAATAGACTCTTATAGATGTTGCCATCTAATCAGATTGGTTCCTCCTACAACCAAAATGCTTCCATCCACTTAGATTGGTTAGTGCAATCCTAAATAGGCATAAATTTCTAAGCTCTGGAGTTTATTTATTCATACTGCAACTAAAAAGTTTCTCCCATACCCCCAAACTTAAATCTAACATTGTCCTCAATGTTCTAAAGATGAAATTAAAAGCTTGAACAAGGAAAAACTGTTACCATTTGAAGCAAAAGAGATAAGGAAAGATATTACCGTGTCGCATGAATATTGGGTTACCTCCCAAAAAGTGTTAAGTTTAAAGTCTTCAGCCAGACTAAGCAAGGATTAGTCACCACGTAGAATCATATAGTAGTAGCCGAAATAACTGTGGGTCATCTGGATCAAAAAGTGTTACCCACAAGAAGAGGAATCTGTAACAGACCAAGAAGATACCGAACATACCCTTGCTTAAGACAACTACATCTAGTTGTGGTTCAGGTTCAGGCTCTATAAAAGGGTCTAAATAAAAGGTTTTCATCGGTTGTATTTCCTCAAAGCTAAGATCCGGTTCAGGTATTAGAGTCTGGAAAAACTCAACTAAGAACTTAGAAGCACATAACAACAACCTGAATAATTGGGGATCGTCTAAGTCAATTAGATTTGACTCACAAAGTTGACCATAATAATGGTCATTCTTAAGAAAATGTGTCGACCCTAATATCCTAAAGTAATTAGGTTTAGTCTCAAAACTTAATATCCGACACATCTGAAAATCATATGTTCCCACAATTGGAAGAAAAGTTTTTGGTGGGAAAACAAAGTCAATCTTGGTATCATAGCCTGGGTTAACCACATCAACCAGAGGATGGGTTTCTAACAACTGAGTTTCTCTATGGACATCATTAGGTTCAGGAAAACATGTATGAAGATAATCTTGTAATATGGTTGAGGAATAAATGTCAAGTCCTACACGAGGGAACTTTCTAAAAGTTAAAGCACATGGAGAATGATAATCACCCCCAAACTTAGAGTTTTCTGTGTCTCTAGAAAGACTAGTCACAACTTCCCTAATTTCTAGGTCATCAGATTCCTGGAAATGGTCAATTGATTCTTCTAAGTCAGGTTCATCCTCACTCATCTCTACGAGTTCATCTTCTTCGTCTAAGACAATTGTTTCTAAATCGCTAGACTCTAAAACATTATTCTCAGAATAAACTCGTTCCTCTAAATAATTATCGTCTTTGTAAACAGGAAATACTACATCGTCTAAAATGAGGGTATCTCTAGTCAAATCCTCGTCCGTTTGAATAGGTGAATAATTATTAAAATTATCGGGATCTGAACCAGAAATAACACTATCATCATAAAGTTCATTTGGAGTAACAAATTCCTGATCACTATGCCTACATATTTCAAATTCTTCATCAACACTATCCTCGTCATAATCATCATAATAGCATGAAAATGGTTGAACCTCATCTAAACAAGTAGTGTTACCAATTTTATCCTCGTCATCTTGATTATGCAAATAACTATCCTCATTTTCAAGGGTACTATTGGAATCACTGTATTGGAAAGTAAGATTATTTCGAGCAAGTCTTTCGTTCGTCTCAGCCATCAGCTTGAGGGATTCCTCTATAGAAAGTTCACTCATTATTGTAGTTCTTTCGTCTATAATTACACTATTCATCTCAGCTAACTTACGCGTCGACTCAGCTAACTCCCTGAGGGACTTTTCTAAAGGAGGAATAGGAACAGAGGGATCATAAAAAGGACTACTTTTCAATAATTTGACTGTATCCTCTAGAGACGAGGAACTAGTACTATAATCTTCTTGCTCGTAAGACTGATGTATGTGTGGATAGTAATTGGGCTCACCAGGGTATGACCCATATCCTTCTAAAGGATGGCGTTCCCAACCACTATTCCCAACATGGTCATAAAAAGGATGATGTCCATATTCAAATTCAGGTCGATAACCATTGTATTGGCTTCTATCATACCAGTTCGACATTCTTAATTGCAAGGGAATTCTACACAATCACAAACAAGGCTGACTCGACCAAAACAAACCTAAATTTCTAGCAAACAAAAAGCATGATGGCTCCACTTAGATTGTCACTAGACCAGCTTCTATTCTTTCGAAAAGGAACTCGTTACAATCTGAGCAAACCCCTCTGGAATCAATCTGAGTCAAAGTAAGTTGAATCAAAGCGAGGGAAGCTCAGTGGAGCTTTGATACCCAAGGACTCACCGGTTGCAAGGCGGCGCAGTCACGCATTCAACTCACAGAAACCGTCAAGAACTTCGAAGTATGCTCAAAAGAGTAACCAATATTCTTCGAACGACTTTCCTATTAAGCTCGTTACCCTATAGGTCTCGTTCTAGTCAAAATTTTAGGCTTAGGTTCGCGTTTGGTTTCGTGTACCTAAGGCGGGAAAG
Organism: Papaver somniferum; assembly: GCF_003573695.1. Classification (NCBI taxonomy): domain Eukaryota; kingdom Viridiplantae; phylum Streptophyta; class Magnoliopsida; order Ranunculales; family Papaveraceae; genus Papaver; species Papaver somniferum. The sequence goes on from NW_020623156.1 coordinate 1,457,886, forward strand.
AAGAGAACAGTGATGAAATCTGAACCCTTATCTTGTACGGCCAGTCCTTGCCCTTTACTAGGAATTAAAAGCAACCGTATTCAAGTCCTCAGCATATATTCACCTTAACGAATACATTAAACCCGCTGACAGGGGATTCGCGGGTGTTTCGAAAAACTTACCTCCCGTACCAGACGGGCGAAGAACCGCTGAAGTCGACTCGGGCCATAACTCCCATGTTATGTACGAACCCGAGGGGCCGAGGTGATATCGTAATCACCGTCCTTCCCTGCACACAGTTTGTATTTAAACCAACCCTTCCTTAGGGTTTAAAAATAATAATGTCCAAAGTCCAATGTCCAAGTGTCCAAAAAAGAAAAGAAAAAATTACAAAAATAGCAAACCCTAATACAGTTCTCTCTCTCTCTTTTTTTTTTAGTAAAGAAAAATAAACAAACCCTAAAAAAATAAAATATCTAAAAAGAAATTGTCTTCTTTTCCGTTCTTTTCGCTTTAATCTTTTGCTCCAAGTCTTTATGCTTTAAGTTCCAGTCTTTACGAAATCACCAAACTCATTGGCTCAATTCGATTTATGATCCAAAACCTGTAGACAAAAGACAAATACCCAAAAACGTAAAAAAGAACAAAAATAATAAAAACCTAAAAAATTAAAAAATAATAAAAAAAATAAAAGAAAACTAAGTCTAAAAACCCTAAAAGCAAATCCGCGTCGGCGGCGCCAAAAATTGATGTAGTTTTGAAAGTGGTAAGTATAGTATCGTTCAAACTCGGACTTGTAAGATTCGATTTCAGACTTAATAAAATATATACAATAAAGTTGTCACAGTATCGAGAGGTACTGAGACTCAGGATTCCACCAAATTCCATTCATGTGATTCAAATAATAATTCCAATCAATTATAGATCATATTAAAAATATGGACTTTTATTCTTTGCCAAAAATAGATTTTTCAAAAGCAATGACTATAAATCAAAAGCATGATGTATCAAAAATACATAGACCAAGCATACACCATCAAACGAAATCACACCCATTCAATAAAAATCATAAATCGATTAAAAATCAATGCAAATAGTCATAAAAGAATTATTAGAATTACCACATGCGTGAAATAGGGCTTCCTCCGTCATCCCAGTGTTGGGGTTTAGCTTCTCATATCAAAAACAAGCTCAAAAGAATAAATTATGGCTCAAAAGTTGTTTTTATAGAAGAGATGATATGATTCAGTGAATATGCAACGACGTAATGGCGTTACAGAGTTCACTGTTACAGGAGGTGTGGCTAACTGAAGATAAATGTGGCTGTTCAGCTGTTACAGAGATAACACTGTATTAGTGTTGCGAATTTGAGGCTCTGTTCTTCGTTCTGCAACGCTTGTTCTTCAGCAGCAGCAGCAGAGACAGGCTTCCTGTAATCTCTGATTCTCGCCTCCTGAGCTCTCCTCTCGACTCCAAACTCTCGACAGACCTCGATTCTGATTTATGGGACTCGACCCATCCTTTTATATCACTCAGAAACCTCCCGAATTGAATTAAATTCCTTTTTTTGTTTCTTGGCAGTCACGGCAATAATCTCTTCTAAAAATTGTTTCACGCGTTTCTGGGATTCCAAACTTATCTCAAACTCTTCTTTAGATATATACCAATCTTTGGGAAGTTTTGTAGCACTTTAATCTCCCTAGAATTCCAAAAATAGCTCCAAACAGGGACCCGTGTGTAACTTAACCTTGATTTCCTTTTTCCAGCTATTCTAGCCAAATTCAGCCCATGAAATCACCCATATCAGCATTTTATATCCATATCACGTCCATCCCATGAAAATAGGCCATTGAATCTCATTAAAACACGTCCAATAATCCAACCCTAAATCTGCCAGAACTGTTGTAACTTTTTCCCGCTATTTTTTGCATTTGAATTTTGAAGAAGATGACCTCCCCCTATCCGGTTCTGCTGTCCCTTTAGCACATGCCCGAAATGGGTTACCCCTTATCCAGAGTGAGAGTCCGTATAGTAATTTTCTCCCACGAGCACAAAAACCGCTTTTCGAGCCAATTTCGCCGCAAAAGCTTATTTCTGCAAAATACCTATAAAGACATAAAATAATCAAAATAAGTACAAAATCGAGCACTAAAAATATATACAATTGAGATCATGTTAGACACAAAAATGTGTTTATCAAAAACCACTGTGGTAAAAGATGGTTTATAACTTCCGTAGATGAAGATGATTGTATGAGGTACTATCTTGTATAGTTGCTTAGGTATAAAGATGATGCCTTAGAAGCCTTAAGATGTAAAAACTTGAAGTTGGAAACCAATTAGAAGCCTTGAACATAACAACCGTATCCTTAAGGAGATGATAATTGCCATGTTTAATAGTTCAGGATTACCTGCGGCCTTGTGGGGGAGGCAGTCCTCTTAACTAGTATATCCTGAATAGAGTACCCTTTTAAGGATCAGATGAAACTCCATATGATTCATGGAAAGGTAGTTGACCTTCTTATGAATGCGTCAAAGTGTGGGGGTGTTTGACTAAGATTGTAATTCCTCTTCTTAAAAGAACTAGATTGAAACCAAAAATGTTGATTATGTCTTCATATAGGGTATGATGAGTATACTTCTACATATAGATTTTTGGTTGTGTGTTATGATTTTTTCTGACTTTGGTGTGAATATTATTACGGAATCTAGGGATGTTGAGTTCTTTGAAAATGTTTACTCTTAATCCTATACCTTTACAGATGTGATGTTCCCCTAGATTTAATTTCAAATAGTCAGAACTTATCTTAAAGGAAGATGAAGTTGAGGTTGAGCCTAAGAGAAGTAAAACAATTAGACTTGAAACTTCTTACAAAGCCGACTTCATAATATGCCTAACTTAGTCTGATCCCCAGACTTGTAAAGAAGCCTTGATATCTACTGAAACCCCATTCTGGTAAGAAGGTTCATTTAGTGAAATGAACTCAGTCCGTCGGAACCTGACTTGGGAGCTTGCTAGTTTACCTCCAGGGAGTAAGACCATGGGATGTAAATGAGTCTTTAAGAGGAAAGGATAGGCAGATCGAACTTTGGAAAAATATTAAGCTAAGTTGGTAGCTAAAATCTATAAACTAAAAGAAGGTGTAGATTTCCTTGATTCTTATTCACTTTTGACGAGAATTACTTCTATTGAGATGTTAATTGATATTGGTGCCATAAACAACTTGGAGATACATCAGATGGATGTTAAGACAGATTTTCTAAAACCGTGAATTAGATAAAGAAATTTACGTAGACCAAACTGAGGACTTTGTAGTGAAAGGTTATGTAGACAAAGTGTTTTTAAATTGTACTAATCTTTGTATGGTTTTCAAATAAGCACGTAAACAATGACATGGAAAATTTGATCATGTGATAATGTATAGCGGATTTAAGTTAATGAATCTTACATGTGTATTTCAAGTAGGGCTGCACATGGGCGGGTATGGGCGGTATAAGCTATAAACAACCTCGCACCCACAGACTGCGGGTTTGCTTTTCATAACCAACCCCGCACCCACAAACAGCGGGCGGGTTTTATTACCCACCCGCTGCGGGTAGGGAGGGTTTGGGTTTAAACCCTCTTAAACCCGCAATAATCATTCACACACACATGTTTTACTTAAGTTCTTAATAACTTAAAAAACAAACATAACTACATAAGTCTTAGTGTCTTAAGATAAAAACAATAACTACATAAGTCTTACAATAAAAACAAGTTTAACCAGACTACTTCAAAGTTCAAAATTCATATTAAAACTTAAACAATAAAAAGTCACTTCTATCATCTTCAAGTCTCTCCTCCTAGCATCCTCAAGGATCAATGACTTCCGATACCGTCTTTTTAAACAACTCTGCAAGCAAATGAAAATTATGTTACATTCCTTAAACATCTTTACTAACAATACAGAAAATAGAAAACAAAGAAGAAGAACATTTTGAGGATTACCTTCCTCAATGCTAGAGGAATCATCTGGTACATACTCCATTAGAAAATCAAGATCGACAGGCTTTTGTAATCAACTTTGCGAACAAAGTAACGCTTCAACTGTCCTCGCAGAGAAAGAGCTTCTCCATTGACTAAGAACACGCTTCCCTGTGTTAAATGCAGATTCAGACGCAACTGAAGAAACATGTATAACTAATATATCATTCGCCATATGTGAGAGTATCTTATACTTGGTGCTATTTTCTTTCCTACAAGCCAATATATCAAAATTTGGATCATTCGGAACACAATCATCTATCAAATACTTATCTAACTTTGAGTTTGCATCAAGAACTGTGTTTTTTCTACGCCTTTTCTTCCTTGACTCAAGAATAGCCTCAATCGAATCCTCTACCATAACATTAGGAGTTACATCCACAGCAGCAACACTGACCCTTCCTCCACTGTTGAAAACAAAGACTTATACTTTTCAAAGAGTCTCACAAGATATTATTTTACCTTCTTCATAATACTTTCAACCCTGTATTCATTGTTCTCATACAAACACTGAAGCACAAACTCTAACCCACCTTCTTTCTCTCTTGGATCAAGAATTCGGGCAAAAAATAAAGCTGAATTCATATCTTCATACCTATCCAAGTACTTATTGTACTTGCGAATCATAAGAGTTGCCATACTTGAAATATAAGAATCTGGATTTCTAGTATCTCTAAAAGCTATTAATTGTTCATGGATGATTGCTAATTGCTATAAGAATGTATGTGATGTAACTTTTGTTGAAACAGAAAACTTAGCAGTACAGTCAAAGAATACCTTAAAACACTTCACAAGGCCTCTTGCATAATCCCAATCTCTAGCATAAGGAGCATGCTTCTTAGGCTTTGTCTTCTTTTTATTTTTCAGTATTAGCTTCCTTCCTCTTGGATTAGCATTTACACTTTCACTATCAGATTCAGAACTAGATGAAGAGTCGGAAGATAACTTTCCAAGGTCAGAATTATCAATATCAGAAAGTGTGTCTAGCATATTAGGTAAAGCATATGATTCATCTTCAGGGAAAATATACTTCTTTTGGAAATCTTTGTCATTCCTTGCTAACCTAATAAAAACTCTTTCATACCTTTCAGCTGCCTCTAACATCAAATATGTGTTGTTCCAGCGAGTTTTAACATCTCATATCAACCCTTTCTTGGAGTCAATCCTTTCTTTTGTACAATACTCTTTAAATGTGTCCAACCTAGAAGGAGAAGAAGTAACATACCTAACAACTGACCTGATCCTCTTAATCGACGAGTTATATTTAAATATTGCATCTCTTATAACCAGAGCAAAGACATGTGCAGCACATATGACCTGATAAGAACAAAAACAACAGAAACTTAGAAATTGCATTAGTCGAATGACTTGAATCAGAAATTAAATCATCATTTGTAATTAAAAAAATATAAATTTCTTACATGTAAGTACGCAGCTCTTTCAACTGCACCTGTCCAACCAATTACACTAGTCTTCAAGTAATCAATAGCCACAATATTAGCATTGTCAAGAGTGATAGCAAAAACATCTTCGAGTTCCCAATCCACAATATTAGCATTAACATTATCAAGAGTGATAGCAAAAACATCTTCGAGTCCCCAATCCACCAAACAATTTTCTAGCATGATACCAATGGCTTTACCTGTATGACCCTTCAATAAGCAAAACATGATAATTCTCTTTTGCAACTTCCAATTACCATCTACATAATGAACAGTTACACACATATAATTAAAATTATTCGGTGATGTCCATGTATTTGTTGTTAGAGATATTATTTGTTTGTTCGCCTTGAAATATGCTTTCAACAGTTTCTTTTCATCAATATACATTTCTAAAATGTCTCTGTAAATTTTCATACGACCTGGGACCTGAAATCTAGGCTCAAACTCTTGAAGCATAGACCTTAAACCCTCTGATTCAACAATTCTAAACGGAAACTCTAGCTTAATTATAAACTCCACTAAACGCCTTCTGCACCTCTCATAACTATAAGAAGAAGCAACTAGTTTAGCACTAACACCTGGCTTTGGGGGTAATAACACAATACTCTGTTGTTCCTTCTTCCTATCAGGATTGTGCATGAGGAAAGTTTCTGCATGATTCTTCAAACTAGTTGTCCCATTCCTAATCTTTGCATCATAAGTATTCTTACAGTGATTACATTTTGCTTGAAGAGGGTTTAACCTAATAAAGTCTTTCACCCATACATCAGAATATTGTTTTGACTTCTAGTTACCTTCATCTGGGGTTGTAACTTCAGTTTCAGAGTCATCAGGTACAGATTGAGGTGTCCCACCAGGTTCAGATTGAGGTGTTGCTGAGGCTGGTGCTGCACTTGACATTTGGCTGGAAGTAGCCATAGCCAAAGCCAAAGGTTGAGACTGTTGAGTTGATGCACCTTCTTCCATTAACCTCCCTGAAAAATACCCATAAACCATTTATATTTCATACGAAATGAAAAGTCTGGTGATAAAACTTAATGAAATTACAAACAAATGGAGGTGGATATGGGCATTCAACATCCAATTCCTAGCTAACTTTAATATTTTGATAACTGTTACAAAATTGAACTGATGGAATAGGAAGCATGATTGTGTGAGAGTAGTATTATGTGTCTTGCTAGACAAATAACACTACATGATAATCCATGAATCATACATTGGCGCAAAAACCCAATACAATAAGCTCACCAGAACTAAAACCTTCACTCACAGATACATGCAAAACACACCAGAACCAAACCGATTGTTAACCAGTAAATTAACTAAAACTTAATGAACAACAATTAACTCATGAACTATTAACCTGTAAACAACCCAATACAATAAGCTCACACAACTAAAATCTTAACTCCCAGATGCATAGAAAGAAAACTACAAACCACAAGCAAACCAAATCCCAATCGTTAACCAGTAAGAAAAACAATCCCTATTCTTGTCATACCCAACCAATACAACCTAATCTCATCACACCCACACCATTCTATCCAACAGATCTTTCTTGTCCGAGCTAATAAATTCATGATTTACTTCCATTAGGGTTTATTAATGAGTTGGAGAAACATTATCTAGTAATTCATGATTTCAATCCATCATCTAAACTAATAATCAAAACCCTATATCTAAAATAAAATCAATCTCAATCTATGAAAAAAATTGGACCAAAAAGATAACTGCACACAAATGACATTCGATCCAGTTAAGGGGGAAATTATAAAATCTGGATCCAAATAAGAACAATATAACTATAATTAGAATTCACAGATGAACATTAACTCATTAAGTGAGAAAAAAACCGAAACCCAAAAAATTTTCATACCTAGGAAGTTCATAGATGAAGATTCAAAGTTGTTGTTGTCGTTGTTGGACTATTGGTGAAGAAATTGTCGTTCGATTTCTGGTGTAGAAGAAGAACTAAGGTCTGAGGAGGAACAGAGAAGAAAGAGTGTATAAAGTAAATGAGGGACTTATCAGTTATCCCTATCTACTAGTATTAGGGTTTCATAATGGATGGCTAGGATTAGTTCTATCTAATGGTGTATAATCTGCAGGTTTTTCGGGCGGGTATGAGAGGGTATAAGCTAAAACCAACCTCACACCCACAGACAGTGTTTTTTTTTTTTTTTGTAACCAACCCCACACCCACAACGGGCGGGTCTGGACTAAAAACCCACGGGTTTTGCGGGTACGAGTGGATTTAGCGGGTACGGGCGGGTCCTTGTGCAACCCTAATTTCAAGTAACTTGTTAAGGATGCATGTGCGATTGTATGCTTGTATGTTGATGATATGCTTATAATTGATACAGACATAGATGTGATTAATTCCACTAAAAACATGCAGTGAATGAGAACGTTGACTAGAAAGACTTAGGCTCTTTTGATGTAATCTTAGGGATGATGATTAGAAGATAATCTAACATTCATAGTCTTAGTCGTTCTCATTATGTTGAACTTGTGCTTATGAGATACAATCAGTATGATTTTAAGCCTGCGTGTACTCCATACGATTCTTCTTGTGGACTCGAGAAAAATAAGGGTAATTGAGTATCTTAACTTGAATATTCAAGAGCTATAGGATGTCTGATGAATTTAATGAACTGTAAGAGTCCAGACATTGCCTATATTGTGGGTATGTTAAGTTGATATGGTCCAGAGCAAGAGCATTGGGATACACTTAGTAGAGTATTATGGTACCTAAAATACTTTATTACCTTTTGTTTGATTTATGAAAGGCATCGTGTTGTCCTTGAGGGACTTTGTGATGCAAACTGGATAGTTGACTTAGAGGAGTCTAAGTCTGCGAGTGGATATGTTTTCACTCTAGAAAGAGGGCTTGTTTTTGGAAGATTTCCAAACAGACATGTATTTCTCAATTCATTATGGAATCTAAGAGTATTGCGTTAGACAAAGCACGAGAGGGGGCCAAGTGCCTAAGATGCTTTTTATAATACATTCTTCTCTGGCATTGGCATGTGCCAACTATATCTATACATTGTGTTATCCAAGCTATAATAGCTAAAGATAAAAATAACTAATCTCAACCGGCGTTATTTCCAATAATCGGATAAAGTCCAAGGAAAATATCGCACAACCTTTGACGAAAGGTTTTTACAAAGAGATAGTTAAAAATGCATCGAGGGGGATGGGGCTTAAGCTCATAAATTAAACATGCCATGAAGGATACTCAACCTTGCTGACTGTAGATCCCAAGATCAAGGTTTCAAATGATACAACTAATTTGTGGTGGTTAAAGGTAAACACTATCAGGGAATTTCATTCTCTGTCCCTTCTCTATGGTGTAGACGTGATAGTGTGACTGCATGTGAAGGATGACTTTTAAGAAGTCTTAATGAGTTCTATAGTTTCGATTTAATATTGAAGTGGGGTGTAGCAGTTACACTCTTTATGGAAACTCACTATCTGAATGAGGAAGTGAGGCCGCTTCCTATGAGAATATGAGCTTTGATTCTATAGAGCATTCTGAGAAACAAGATATGTCCAGGGCCAAATTGGACAAAACGACACAAGCTTAGCAGCAACCTTAGATATATCATCCGTAATCGTTATCGCGAATTACATCAAAGCTAGTAGTTCAAGATATAGTTCACTGTCTCTAGCAAATAATTCCGGTAATATCTCACTAAGCAAAGGTTCAATACCTCATGGACACCTCTGCCTAAAATGTTATTTCCTTCGCTTTTTATGTGATTTTCGCTTTGATGGTTTTGGTATTATTAGAACTTAGGACCTAAAGGTCACTAAGGGTTCACTAGTTCATGCTTTTTCACTTTGGTGAAAGGAACCTTTGGTCTCAATTGTGAGGAACTAAAGATGAAAGCTCTCTATATTATATGATTTTTTCAATGCATAGTATGACCCTGGGGTCAACACACTGTTTTGTGAGGGACATGACATTGGAATGGCTAGTATGACTTTAACATGCACGATATGCATGTCTGCTCAGTCAGTTCGAGTCGTGAGATTGCGTTGTTGATTTCCCAAGATCTATCTGTGTTTTCGTGTTTTATTGAGTTTTCATTCATGTGGGGGATTATTGGAAAACGTTTAATAAAATATGATTTCTAAAGTTTTAATAAAAATTGCAATTTATTGTTTTCTTTTGTGTATGAAAAACTTATTAGTCCCACACCGTGGAGTTTCCACTTTTTAGTTGTTTTAAGAGACTATATAAGATTTTTATTCCCACATCGGGGAGTTCCACTTCTTAAGTTGTATTTGCCAATTATAAAACAAGTTCAGTACTTTTGTAAAATCTATGGGAAAGGTGATTGTTAGTGGTGAAAACTGTTTCTGCTGGTTTTGGTAAATTTGGGTGCGTGGATGAGAAAAGAACCTAAACCCTAAACAATGCACTGCACGGGAGTACTTTTGATTCGAGAGATCAATCTGTACAATCCTGTCCTAAACTAAGAAATGGTCATTCCAGTCTTGCTTCGGTCACAAAGTGAAGGTGAAGGGTTGGTCTTAGGGAGGGAATCGAAGAGAGTGTTGAGACCAGAATGGTTAATTCTGAAGATGTGGCTTGATTTATGACTTGTATCAGAAAGTGGAACTGGCTTGCATAGTGAAAATATATCAGTTCTCGGTGATTTCTGGATACTATGTTGTTGTCGACCAAAAACTTGTTGTTTGGTGAAAATAGGTGAATCCTATTTATACACGTCATATTGAAACGTACCCTGGTCTCGTAGGAAGTGGAAACGATTGAGTGGTGGAAGAATAGAGTAACGTGTAACCGTCAGTCATTATGCTTCCATGATGAAGGAAGTGAGTTCGTTTACACCGTTACTTTTTACCACCACTAATTGTCCCGGTTCATGACACTTTCTTGTAACGGGCGCATTTCACGCCGCACGCTGTAAACCTCCAGACCAATACCCTGATGAGCATCCCAAAGTTTGTGACATGTTTGATGTCTCGAGTGTTTTCGTGGAAAACATGTAGCACTTTTCTACGTGTGTCAAGTCAACGTCGAGGGTCTTACCAAAGGAAAATAACATGTAACGCTATTGCGCAAAGTGGCACGGTGGTGCAAGTGGCGCTTGGCGTAGCCATGGACATTAGATTTAGGCGTCTGGTCGCCTAAAACTTTCCACAAGTATGCAGTTCGGTGGCGTACTTGGATGGCTGAGATTGTATTTTAGGAGAGAGGGTGGCCGTTGATTATGGTCACATTCTGTTGGCACTTTTTAATGGCATAACGGCATAGCCGCGGCGTGGTTGCATGTGCCTACGACATGGTGTCATAGCCGCGTATGTGGCTTCGCGGCATGGCCAAGGCTAGGATTTGGCGCCTTGGCCAAAGTTAGGGTTTGGCAGCATGGCCAACGCTAGGATTTGGCGTCGTGGCCAAAGTTAGGGCTTGGCGGCATAGCCAAGGCTAGGATTTGGCGTTGTGGCCAAAGTAAGGGCTTGGCGGCATGGACAAGGATAAAGTGGCTCGTGGCATGTTGTGGACTATGACCAAAAATTAAGGTTTCAGCGAATGCTACTGAAGCAAAGTTCTTGTTTCGATCATGAAATCCTAATTCGAGTCCGTTATGGCATTGGCCACGAATAGAAAGTGGATTATCGCGTAGTGGCGGCATGTTACCGCGGCAAAGTGGCATGTTGGCATGTTACTGCGGCAGAGTGGCATGTTAGCATGCCGATTAATATGATGTTGTGGCAAGGCGCGTTTGGCTTTCCAGTTAGTATGGTGGCGCGGCATGGTGCATTTGTCCTTTAATGTATGGTGGCAAGTTTAGAGTGACTTGATTGGTCAAGAAATGGGGCGGCCAAACATAAAGCACGACCACACCTCTAGTGCTCGTGGCGTATTTTAAAATGACCTGATTCCGTCGGTAGGAAGGAGAGGGCCGGCCAAGCATGGGCGTGGCTACACTCCCGATGTGAGTGTGGTGGCTTTAAAGCAACCTGATTGGTCGAGGGACATGGGCCGGTTTAGGATGGGGAGTGCCCAATGGCGCTGTTTGTCCTAAGGCATGGCCACGCCTCCCTTTGCTGCTGCTCATATCCTGCGGCTCCTTGTTCTCTGATTCTGGGCAAGATTTTGCACCTGCTAATCCATGGCAGATTAATTACCTAGTTTGCCTAGGCTTAATTTGGACAAGATAGGTCTGGTATACTGCGCAAGGCGCAAAAACCCTAACTTTTGCAAATTAGTCAGATTAATTGATTGAATTTTATGTGTTGACACAGAGTTCTTTTAGGTTCATTGCTAGAGAGCAGCATGCTTTGTAATTGAATACTTTATGCAAAGACCTCATCCTTGATATTTGGAAATTTGTGCTACTCTGCTACGAGTGAACACAAATTTTCATGCCATATCAACATTAAGGGTTCAGCCGAAGAACATAACACATGAAGCATTCAAAGAAACTTATATTAATCGAATGTAGACAAGATGCCAAAATTTACAGAATACTGGGGATTGTTGCCACATGCACCATTCTGGGTAAATTTCATAAGAAAATATTGAGTTGCTCAATAAATATGCCAGTGAAAAGGTGGACACTCATAGCTCCGTTTTCTTACAGAGTGACGTCACATCAGATGTAAGGTTTTACAATTTTAACCCTAAGTTAAAAACCACCATCAACATTAAGTCCCCTTCTTAGCTTGGAACAATGACATTGTTGCGGGTTAATCATGAGATGGTGACAGACAAGGATAGAATCGAAACCTAAATTCATGAAGAGAGTGTCAGGAAGATTTGGCTAACCTTTGTCAGCAGGCATGAAGAATCCGTGATCCTTGAATTCGCGGCTTTGCATAAATTCGGCTTGGCCATGGGGTGTTGGCATCAGTGTTGCAGCTCTGGCTATTGATCGGCAGAGGTGGCATTGCAACTTGGTCCGCGGAACGGGCGTTGACTGGGTAGGAAAGGTAGATGGCGCTGCTTTAGCTGGCTAGGACATGATCAATGGCGTTTCTTGTTAAGGCGTGGACTATTGGTGCTGGTTTGGCCGCGGACTGATGTTGCGGGTTTGGGTGTGGTGCTGGATGGGACGCGGACTATTGGTGCTAGCTTGGTCGCATCCTGTTGGCGCCATGGAGCTTTGCCAACACAGGTCCGGTTGCCTCTTTCCGTATATAACCCAAAAAAAGAAACCTTCCTCCATTCGAACTCCAAAAAGGTGTTATGCCTATAAAAGGCGTCACCTATCCTCTTTACCTCGTATCATTTGCTTTGTTTCCACGTCTTGGGCAGAGTGGTTGCAATAAAGAAGGCGAGCATATTCCAGCTACGTATCTTCGTGCTTCTTGTTTTTGTTTACTCTTTTGTTGTTCGTGTAAACCCTAGCCATAGGCATATCTTCCATAAACTCATAGAAATATTTCCATCTGAATGATTCTTCTCTGGTAGCAGTATTGTAGTAACATTAGCCATCACATGGATAGTAAGGAAACCAATTATTCTGCAAAGTAGGTGTGCACGGACGGTGGCTGCCATTAATTCTTTTCCCATGAAAATCTATCTCTAGGGTTTTGTTTTCGTTTTGTGGTCGTGCACACAACTTTCGCGGTGGGACCCACACTTCCTTTGGCCGAGAGTATACTTCCTGATGCAAGATACGATTTTGGTTAGGGGCGCGTTTTCCCGCGGCAAAACATGTCTTATTGAAGCGAGTATCAGTCCCCACTCCTTTGGCTATGCGTGCTCCTTTTGGCTATGCGTGCTATGACTTGTGGCCAAAAAAAGTTTCCCATAAAAAACTTGTCGTGGATTTTTTTATCATCGTACTTGATTCTGGCAAAACCCTCATGAACGGTTTTCTCCAAAGTAGTAACTTTTCTGTTTTGCTTCGTTATAGTTACTTTAAAAGCATGAGGAATTTTTTTAAGATGTCACCTGAAAGCAGTTCTGCCGCCGCATCGAGAAGTGCTAACAACTCCAAGCCGAACACAGATGATGAGTTTTTTACGAAGTCTGCTACGGTTACAAGGACCCATCCCAAATTCGTGCCAACTCTTCTGACTGATTCAGAAAATGATGGAGAAGTCCAATCAGTCTGTCCAGGGCGTATAGTGAGGTTTTGCCTTTAAAAGAAAGAATATATGGCTTCTCCCGTAGACTTCAATATCTGTCATTATCCACTGCGCTCTTATGACAAATGAATGAAGTTCATGATGAGACGAGACCATGAATGAGCTAATCTGACTGGAACGCAAATCGTGAATGTTGCCATGGCTTCTGGAACACTTCAAATCAGAAAAGACGCTGCAGGATTGATTACTTTCATCTCTAGATGGTGTCAGGAAACTCACACGGCTATATGTAGATGGGGTAGATGACTATTTCTTTGGAAAGCGTAGCCGTTCTGTTGAGTCTTCCAATAATTGGGAAACTTGACGTTTTCTTGTCTGAGGAAGAAGAAGAAATACATGCCGCTTTGGTCATGAAAGCAACAGGATATGTTCGAAAGAAATATGAGGAAAAGTGCTTCTATAACTGGTGGGTGTCTGAGTGGTTCCCTGGTGAGCCGAAGTTGGATCAAGTGTTGGATGATACACTTCATGTTGCTGCGTTTTTAGTTTTGTGGTTATCCAGGACATTTTTGACGATGGTTCTGGAAAAAAAGAGATAAGGCATAAGCTCATCAAATTTTCTATCAAACTAGCGAAAGGCGTTTCTCTTCCCATCGGCAGCTTGTTTCTTGGCTCTTTGTACACCCATCTGGACCATTTAGTAGCGGACATGTACATCTCTAATGGGTACATGAAAGTAGACTCGTATATCCATGTCGCCTTTCTTCAAACATGGTTGTGGGAGCATTTCAAAAGTTACGCTCCTAAACCGAAAACCTCATTTCCGGATACATATGGCGGCTCTAGGATACTTCATTGGTTGAATAGGCGTCCAAGGCCTCGCTCAAAGCTCATTGATTTTCTTGACAACGCGCATGCAGATAATTTTCGTCCTTGGGCTCCGGTTCACACCTCCATAGTTCAACCAAACACTTTTGTTTCCGCACCGAACATGATATTTCATTCTACTGACGAGAATATGAGCATTGGAGAGATTGTGTTTTTGCGAAGCTGCATACCTGGGTATGTGCCATATTTTTTCAGAGGATCTTGTAGAGTAGTCTCTTACAATATTGACAAGGATGCTCGATATATGGGCTTTGATCAGGGAGTCCCATTCTGTCGCCCACTGACATATCCAGATGAATTGCTACCCATCATTATTGATTACAACGTCTTTGCACCGGGTAAAAGTCTTCCCTTCTTTCTTTCAGAACGAAAACCTGTGACGACTCCCAAATATAATGTATTCTGGAAAGATAAGTTTCTCGCCATTCATCAGTTCGTGCAGGATGTTGTGACAAATCCACGTGGAAAAACTTCATCTGCGATTCAAGCCAAGTACAAATTGTTGAAACCGCTTCCTTCGGGAAAGACAAAATCCCCTAGCTTGGATGCATACAGTCCCCGGAAAAAGGAGCAAAGGTAGAAAAATCGTGCAGGTGGCTTCCAATCGGATTCGACGGCTCTTGTGACTTTCAGTTCTTTCAACACGCAGGTGTGTATGATTCCCTTACCGAGTCGGCTGAATTACACAAATTTTCATTTCGTCACTGACTCCTTTTTTTTTTTTGACTCAGGGTCTTGACAACTCGAATATCTGTGCTAGACTTGCCCACATCCAAAAGACGGCGCCTCTTGAGGAAGGAGGCGACAAGACTGAATCTCTTGAAGAAGAACCCGAGGAGGAAGAAAGTTCGAGATCCGGTGGTGAGAGGAGAACTTCTGAATGAAATAGCGAGTCTTCTTCCAGTGGGCCCACAAATGAGTCGGTGAGTTTGACACACCCTTTTTTTAGGCTATTTATTTATTCGGAATAAATACTCAATTGGTATTGTCACAGGAAGAAGCCATCGATGAAGATGTGGTATTTCCTCCAACCATGGAAGTCGTACCTGCTAGCAATATGGAGATGGAGATTGATCGTCGTGAAGATGCTGCCGCGCTTCAGATGACAGAAAATGCCCCCGCGGCTGCAGGTGTGATTGTTGCTAAGGAACCCCTGCTGGTCGCGGAATCAGTTGCAGGCGCGACTTTCGACCCTCCATTTTTGACCCCTCATGAAGATCATGTGCCGGTCGGAGGCTTCAGTGTACCAACTAAGTATGCGGAGTTGTTTACCAGAATATGAGAAAGGTATGGTCATATCGCCACAACCAAAAAGATCACCAGCCGGTTTGCGTTGGTTAAGCGGGTGGAAGAAACATTATATTTAATTCATTATATGTTCAAGGTGACTGGACATACCGTTTCCGGAGATATAATCTCGAGCTGGAAGTTTCACTAGGATATGTGCGTGGCCTTTGAGTTCAACGTCTCCTGGTTCTGTGAAGGTCTTTCTGAGATCCAAAGGTTGCAGGCCGAATCGGTTGATGGACCTTCCGCATATTTGATTAATCAACAGGAGGCATAAGTCGAGAAGTTGTCCCAGGAGTTGAAGCTGAAAGAGGCGGCTCTTCAAAGCATGAAGGACATTTTTTCCAAGAAGAACGAGCCGTTGTTATGAAGTTTTCCTTGAATGTTTTTATTTTATGAACTTCCTTTTCTTAGGGTTTTTTTTTTGAAAAAGAAATGCCTAGTTTATGGTTTGGTTTTCTTGTTTTTAGATTGATAGATGATTGTTTCCTATAAGTGTTTTTGGATTATTTTGGAATAATGGCCCTTTGATCCATCAATATGTCAAAATCTGAATTGCGAATGTAGGTTGCAAAGTCATTCGGGAAAATTGTGAAACCGTTAATGTTGCATGAGAAAAGGAAATATATGAAATCTTGGGATGATTGGGTTACCGGCTTCAACTGCAAATGTGAAAACCCAAACAATAGATCGTGTCAACATTGTCTGACAATACTTACTCACTTTAGGGTCTTTCACCAAAATTGAATCTCGAGGGAGCGAATCCGAGTCTTTATGTGACGCCCTCCTTGCTGCGTGAAGTCCCAGTCATTATTTATTGTCAGTGGAACATCTTTATGTCGATCCACGGTAAGGCGGAGAATCTCTAGGCGCCAGACGTAATTCTCCTGAATCCATGTTTTCTTAGACAATGCGCTTCAAAGCATTGCATTTTACTGGTAGGATGATGGAATTAAGAGTTGAATTTTCAACTGAGAGATTAATGTCCCACTGTGGTCGCCAATTATTTGTGGGTGAAAACTATTTCTGCTGGTTTTGGTAAATTTGAGTCTGTGGATGAGAAACGAACTGCACGGGAGTACTTTTGATTCGAGAGATCAATCTGTATAATTTTGTCCTAAACCAAGAAAAGGCCGTTCCATGCTTGCTTCGGTCGCAAAGTGAAGGAGAAGGGTTGGTCTTACGGAGGGAAGAAAATAGAGTGTTGAGACCCGAATGGTTAATTCTGAAGTTATGGCTTGTTTTGTGACCTGTATCAGAAAGTGGAACTGGCTTGCAGAGTGAAAAACTATCAGTTCTTAGTGATTTCTGGATACTATGTTGTTTCCGACCAAAAACTTGTTGTTTGGTAAAAATAGGTGAAGCCTATTTATACACGTCATATTGAAACGTACCCTGGTCTCGTAAGAAGTGGAAACGATTGAGTGGTGGAAGAATAGAGTAACGTGTAACCTTCAGTCATTATGCTTCCATGATGAAGGAAGTGAATTCGTTTACACCGTTACTTTTTACCACCACTAATTGTCCCTCTTCATGACACTTTCTTGTAACGGGAGCATTCCACGCCGCACGCTGTAAACCTCCAGACCAATACCCTGATGAGCATCCCCCAGTTTGTGACATGTTCGATATCTCGATTGTTTTCGTGGAAAATATGTAGCACTTTGCTACGTATGGCAAGTCAAAGTCGAGGGACTTACCACATAAAATAACACGTAATGCTATTGGTCTCGTTTTGGTTGGTCGCCTAAAACTTTACACAGGTTTGTCAGTTCGGTGGAAAACTTCGATGGCTGACACCGCATCTCATGAAGGAGGGTAGCCGTTGATTATGGTTACCTTGTGTTGGCGCCTGATAATGGCGAAGTGGTGTTTTGGTGTACGCCAGTAGCAATGTGGCACGACTGGCATGACTCGTGCATGCTAGTGGCACGGTGGTGCAAGTGGCGCCTGGCCTAGCCATGGCCATTAGATTTAGGCGGTTGGTCGCCTAAAACTTGCCACAAGTTTTACAGTTCGGTGGCGAATTTGGATGGCTGAGATTGTATTTCAGGAGATAGGGTGGCCATTGATTATGGACACATTCTGTTGGCACCTGTAAATGGCATAACAGCATAGCCGCGGCGTGGTTGCATGTGCCTACGACATGGTGGCTTAGCCGCATCTGTGGCGTTGTGGCATGGCCAAAGCTAGGATTTGGCTCAGTGGCCAAAGTTAGGGCTTGGCGGCATGTCCAAGGCTAGGCTTTGGCTCCGTGGACAAATTTAGGGCTTGGCGGCATGGCCAGAGCTAGGATTTGGCGTCGCGGCCAAAGTTAGGGCTTGGCGGCATGGCCTAGGATAGAATTTGGCGTCATGGCCAAAGTTAGGGCTTGGAGGCATGGCCAAGGCTAGTATTTGGCTCCATGGACAAAGTTAGGGATTGGCGGCATGGCCAACACTAGGATTTGGCGTTGTGGACAAAGTTAGGGCTTGGCGGCATTGCCAAGGCTAGGATTTGGCGTCGTGGCCAAAGTTAAGTCTTGGCGGAATCGTCAAGGCTAGGATTTGGCGTCGTGGACAAAGTTAGGGATTGGCGGCATGTCCAAGACTAGGATTTGGCGTTGTGGACAAAGTTAGGGCTTGGAGGCATGGCCAAGGCTAAAGTGGCTCGTGGCATGTTATGGAAAATAACCAAAAATTAGGGTTTCGACTAATGCTACTGAAGCAAAGTTCTTGTTTCGATCATGAAATACTAATTGGAGCCCGTTATGGCATTGGCCACGAACATAAAGTCGATTAGCGCGTAGTGGAGTCATTTGTGGAACATTTGCATGTTACTGCGGCAAAGTGGCATGTTACTGCGGCAGAGTAGCTTGTTGGCATGCCGATTAATATGTTGTTGTGGCAAGGCGCGTTTTGCTTGCCAGTTAGTATGGTGGCGCGGCAGGCTGCATTTGACCTTTAATGTATGGTGGCAAGTTTAGAGTGACTTGATTGGTCAAGAAAAGGGGTCGGCCAAACATAAAGCGCGACCACACCTCTAGTACTCGTGGCTTATTTTAAAGTGACCTGATTTGGTCGGTAGGAAGGAAAGGGGTCGGCCAACCATGGTCGTGGCTACACTTCTGGTGTGAGTGTGGTGACTTTAGAGCAACCTGATTGGTCGAGGGAGATGGGTCAGGTTTAGGATGAGGCGTGGCCAATGGCGCCGGTTGGCCTAAGGCATGGCCACGCCTCCCTTTACTTCTGCTCCTATCCTACGGCTCCTTGTTTTCTGATTCTGGGCAAGATTTTGCACCTGCTAATCCATGGCGGATTACTAGTTTTCCTAGGCTTAATTTCGACAAGCAAGGTCTGATATACTGCGCAAGGCGCAAAAACCCTAACTTTTACAAATTAGTCAGGATAATTGATTGAATTCTATGTATTGGCACAAGTTCTTTTAAGTTCATTGCCAGAGAGCAGCATGCTTTCTGATTGAATACCTTTTGAAAAAACCTCATCCTTGATACTTGGGAATTTGTGCTACTCTGCTGCGAGTGAACACAAATTGTCATGACATATCAACATTAAGGGTTCAGCCACGGAACATAGCACATGAAGCATTCAAAGAAAATTATATTCATCGAATGTAGGCAAGGTGCCAAAATTTACAGAATACTTGGGATTGTTTCCACATGCACCATTCTGGGTAAATTTCATAAGAAAATATTGAGTTGCTCAATAAATGTGCCAATGAAGAGGTGGACACTCATGGCTCTGTTTCTTTACAGAGTGACGTCACATCAGATGTAAGGTTTTACAATTTTAACCTTAAGCTAAAAACCACCATCAACATGGATTCTTTATTTTTTAGAGAGACCCCCAAGGGAAAATATTTTATGGTGATTTCTTTAATGTTCCCGATTTTTCTTAACGGTTTTTTCGGAGTTGCCAAGCTCAAGTTGTTGGTAGGTCTATAACAGTAGATACAATTGTACTAACTGCAAGTATACAACATCGAGTCTGTAAACAGGGTAAGTACGAGTCGATCCTCGGGAACAAGGTGGGTGTAACGTGAAGCTTATGGTCTTACTATATTGATTCAAATCGAGAGTAACAACAAGGGGTTTTGTTTGCCGAAACGGCTAGATGTTGGTTATGTAACACAAAATAGAAAAGCAGATTGTAAACAAAGGTGTGAAAGTGCACTAGGGTAGTTGAATCCACCTCCTAATCCTATGCTAAGGAAATATTTAGTCAAATTATGTTCTTGTTCCTTTCCAGTGAAAACTACAATGGATGATTTATCAACTATTCTCACTAACTCACCCCTAGTATAAGTTGTCTTCTTAAAGTACAACCTATCACAGGTTCATTCGATCAAAAAGCTAACTAATCCTTCCTATATTAACTAAGCACAGATCTTATTCCTGAGAGATCTCTAATGGATGATTTATCAGCCAATCTCCCTAACTCACCCCTAGTATAAGCTGTCTTCTTACAGTACAACCTATCACAGGCTCATTTGTTCTCTTAGCTAACTATCAATCCTAAATCAATGAAGCACAACAAGAACAACAATATGAACATGAATTATCTTAACAAATGATTAAGGGTTTCATCTAAACCCTAGTTATTAAATTAGAACATGAAGATAATATTGAAAACAAACATAAACTACTACTTGGTGCACCGACTAATCCGGGAATGAGTTTTTCATACAATTATCATCCCTATTTATATATGAAAATCTCCCAATCAGACTTCAAATCACAAATTGATAGATACCCACTCACCATAACTGCCTGGATTTGTTGTCCCCTCTGCTTCTTCCCTTCAACTCTTGATTTGATGTTTGCTTTTACCTCTTGAAGATAACCCTAATTCTACCTCTCTCAATCATAGCTTCTAGGGTTATTGTTTTTGATAAGGGAGAAGATAAGATGGAGAGAGATAGAAATTGGGAGCTTGAGTGTGATTGATGGCTGCTGAGAGGGGGGCTGTGCTCAGAGGTTTGTCGGGGGTGGAAGTGATGGAATGATGGTTTCTGCAGAGCTTGGAGAGAAAAAGAAAACGCAATGGAGGTGTGTTTGGTTCTGTTCGAATAAGGGAAGAAGATAGCTGGTTCTCCGGTGTTGGACGGAAACAACAAATATCGATGTACCGCGTGTAGGTGCCATTAGATGTTCATCAGCTACCTCGAATCTGACGGCTCGGAGTGGGTGTAGGCTTGGATCTTGGATTTCATCTCTTCAAAGCCCATGTCTTCTTCAAAGCTAATTTCTCAAGCCCACTTCGAGTTTTGAGTTGTGCAAACGACATTCTTCACTTGAGGATGAGGTGCAAACAATATTCTTCACTGCTTTCTAGCGGAAGCTTTGTCGTCTCTCTCCCGTTGTTGCCAATTCTCCGATCTTTTGGCATTGCAATTCATCCAAGCTTTATTTATTACCTTAAAACACAAAATTAATTAGTACAAGTATTTCTTCTTGAAAACAATGAAAACACAGAATTTGGGATAATATATGATTTTAAAGCACAAAAGATGAGTGAAATGCCAAAAAAAAGGTGTAGAAATATGCACTATTTGGCACTCATCAGTTGAGCATCTACTACATATGCTATTAGTAGGTGTAGTCGGGTGTTTTATCCAGAAGATATTCGTCCTGTGAGGGGTTTAACATCACTCTTGAGTGTAGCCGGGCGCTAATGTCTTAAGGGAAACGTGTTGAACACGTGACTCACTCTGTTTTTCCAAAATTTTGCCTTGTTGATGTTGCGGAGATTTGGGGAGATCGTCCGTTTCATCAAATCGATCACTTCCACTATAAAGAAGCTATATATCAATAACTTTTGCTTATTTGATTTTTTCCTTGTTATGATTATTGCACCCAACAAATTCAATAAGAGAATCATTGAAGATTTTTTGTCTTGTAAGGAATCACTTAAGCAGCAGTTGTCCGTTTTGTATGATATATTCATGTGGTCAACTTTTATCGGTACTGATCAAAGCCGATAATGAGTGTTTTCTCAGTTTGGTTGTCGTCTAATATCAAGGACGCAAATATGTTCATGAATACCCTGAAACTATTTTTCTTAATAAAAAAAAAAAAGGCAATCCACTAAACCGAGATGATACTAGGTTGGTTAAAAAAGGCTCTAACCTTTACCGCTGTTTTTTAACTCTATTTCTCTGAGGAGCTAAGATAGAATTTATCCCAGGCAGTTAGTCCTAAGAAAGTGTACGATGTGTGTCCTATAAGTAACATGCGCCATTTTCCATTTTCAATGGGTAGCAGATCCATGGTCAAGCATAAAGGAAGAAAAATAAGATTGATACATTCAGATATCCGCTCGGGTAAAATACTCTTTGCACAGTTTCTTGAAAAAACGGAGAAACCCAATTTCAAAGGGTTATCGACAAAGCTAAGTATTGTTTCTTCTCTTGGGCGCTTTGTGTGTATGAGTTTTAGTAGGGGTCTTTTGATTCAGTCGTAAACAATTGGAATACGGTGAATTTTCATCCTCTAGTTTTTTTTTTCTCGTGGTCTTTCTTACTTATGTGCTTTTGTTCTCTTTTCTCTTTGTTTCCTCTTGGGTGGTACAAATCTTTTGTTCCTCTTTTGTTGATTAATGAAATATTTTTCTTTGCTGATCAAAAACATAAATAAAAAAGTTAAAAAACTCTATCATGTATAATAAATTATTAAATATTAATTAATTTCTGATATATTAACATTTTCTTGCTAATTCCCTTCTTTGCTAATTAGTTTCTGGCAACAATATGATAAAATAAGATAAAATTGTGGGTGTGGAGGGGGTGGGGGAGGAATAAGTACGAGTGTAACAATAGGTAATAGCATTTTGGGATATTCAAACATTAGTCGGCCGCCTAATGTTCTTGCGATGAAAATTCGGGCCGATCCAAACCGATTTCTGTTGGAATCTTGCAACAATAAACAACACGTTAGATGTATAAAAAATAATATGTAAAGAACTGAACCGAAACAGCTCTACTGAAACAACTTGAAGAGATATTGTCCTTAACACATTAATTCGCGTATATACTCGGGAAAGTGTGAAAACCTTCAATTACAACTCCTTTTGTAAATCTTCCAAGCTCTTAGATGATGATGATGATTGATCTTTCTTGGGAGCCATTATGATTCAAGAATTGAGATTAGAAGAGGACGCAAAGGAAAAATTCAAATTAAAAGAAGATAAAAGAAAGAAAATATAACTGTGATGGAGAACGGGTGAAAGAGAAGAAGAACAACAAAGAAGGTTGAAAATTTTGAAGACCAAAATAGGATGAAATAAGGTTTTCTCTTTCTAATCTATATATCAATACTTCTATATATAAAGCCGAACGTTAATGCTGATGTGTCGTTCTCACATTAAATTTTGAACATTTGGTCCGACGTGTCATCACCATAATTTGCTGGAAAACATTGAGAGGAAATGTCACTTGGAATCATTTTATGAAGAGACACATAATGAGAATCCTCTGCCTCTTCAGTTGCGTCCTATTGGCAAGTAACGAACTTTTATTTAACACAGCCAATCGTTCGATGCCATCTCAAAGTCAGGGAAATGCTATCATAAAATTATTATAAAACAAACAGGTCTAGATAAAGAACTTTTCATACAACAACGCCAAATGATTCAACTCCATCTTGAGGTCAGGGTGAAGGAAATTTGTAATTCGATTGCCATCTTAAGGTCAGGGTGAAGCAAATTTATAATTAGATCTTGAAAACAAGCAATCATGTTTGATTGTCTAAACGAATGGAGGGAGAAAGACACTGAAGGACGAATCACTTTGAAGGAATGTAATATTCCAAAATCCCATTATCTTTTTCCTTGGGACGTCAATTTCTTTATTTGAACTTACGTACCCAACTTACTCCACAGAAGGATGTTTCTTAATAGTTGACAATACGAGAAGACTGAGAGTATTCGTTTCCCTTCGCTAGAGAATCAGAGAAGATAAATGGATTTTGAAACGCCTATACGGAAAGATGCGTCTTTTGAACCCGTTTTTTAGGTTATTATCCGTTGCTGATCTCATGGTTGAGATGGTCGGTATGAACATCCTGACATCTTCGTTGATCAACGTTTATAGATCTAATTTGTCAGAGTTTTGATCATCTCGTTAATCGTAATAATTTGGATTACATGGTTTACTCTATCACTGACTGCATGCTACCTAATTTTATGTTTAGTTTTTTTTTTTTTAACATTGTTATTTGAAATCAATGGTAAAGATGAAATTTTAAGTCTAAGTTTTGGTAAAGGTAACGACGAAATATTTACGAGTGTAATGTTGTGTTGTTTGTTATGGCTAGGCTTCGGTTCTCAGGGAAGGTCCAGAAGAAAAAGAGAATAAAGGTTTGTAATTCATTTAACATCTACATGGTCGAATTGTGTGCACCGGACGATTGAAGGGAAAATGACTTGGATGTTGTTTGTCGTTAGGAAGTACATATATGAAAACGCCCGAAATTAACTTATCACTTATGCAGTAGTATTTCCGATTAAATGAACATGAAACGTATTGAATCAAAGGCGAAGACGCTCAATTTGTTTTTGAAAGATTGACAAGGCTTTACCATGCACATACATTGACTGGGAGACAGCCTTTACGACTTCCTTAGGCTACTCAACATACTAAAAGAGTCGCATGCTTTTGAGGAAATCAGGTGCATAAATGGAGCTGTTCATCAAACATTTTAAATTAGGTGTTTGAAGTTGGGTTTACTTGAGGATAACAACTTGCAACATGCACCAGTGGTGCATGGCAGGCACTTAAGGATTCCCTACATTTTTAGGGTTCTGCAAGACATTATTATTAACTTGCCTTAAAAAATCACAAGAGATTCGGCATGCTCACGGAGAGTCCTAGCTGATGATTTGGTGTGAATCGCGTGATTCAAATCTCTATAAGTTAATATGTTTTTCTTTACGGTTTCAATTTTAATCTGCTTCTTATAATTGCTCTTCCAGATACAGTGGCCAAAAGAAAAAAGGATGTTACTGA
Organism: Papaver somniferum; assembly: GCF_003573695.1. NCBI lineage: Eukaryota > Viridiplantae > Streptophyta > Magnoliopsida > Ranunculales > Papaveraceae > Papaver > Papaver somniferum. The sequence goes on from NW_020623156.1 coordinate 1,482,581, forward strand.
TGCTAGATTGTGGTGAATCACAAATCTATTACTCCTTACCTCCCATTATTAAGTGACCTACTCTATTACTAAATTTACTAAATTTAGTTATTAGAGAGGTCACTTGATAGTTATATATAACTTACTAATGCTATGGGTTTGCTTATTACTTACTATTTCACAGGAATTTTAATGTGGATTTTCTCATATTTTCCTTTTGATTTCCAGTTGTCTTGGGCCGAGCTGATAGTACAGATTTTGTACTGAACAAATCCATGGTAAAAAGTTAGAAGTATCTTTTCTTGATAATCAAGTTTAAACGGTACTACGAGTACTTAGCGGTAGACCACAAAAGAGAGGGTCCTTTAGCTGAGATATAGAATGCAAAGGATTTAATAATATTTGACAATCATTTTTCCTTATTCTTGAGAGTTCAATGTTTGGCGCAAGTGCTCAAAACGAGAATTTTAAGGAACGTAAGAAAACCTTTGGTTAGACTAGATAGGTGGACTGTCACAAAATCATATGCTGGTAAGTCTCTTGGTTTCTTTTTCTAACTTACCACCAAAAGAAACCAAGATGTAGGGGCGGACCCACATGGAACGGTGGGTGTGCAATTGTTCACCCAGCCTCACCAACTCCCTAACCGAATTATGATGATTTAAGCCAAATTTTTGGCATTTTAGCCCATTTGCACCAAAATATGTGCAAATTGGTAACTTGCCCACCCATTTTCTAAAACCTGGCTCCGCCCCATGCAGGTACACATGCTCACTTTACATGTACACTCACTTTACATTAATGGCATGATTTGATTAACATTTATTCTCATCGTTTATATGTTTACTAATATTTCCGTCTTTTTGTTTTCCAAGCAGTTTAAGTCTCACTTCACGAAGATTTCTTCCATAAATACGAATCATTTGTAGATAATGTAATGTTCTAGATTGCGATGTATTTTATAGGCATAAGTAACCAACCACATATCTAATTTGTAAGCTGATGAAATTGTTCAGATTTGCTATATCATGAACTCAACAGAGGTTGTGGGCATCAAGGATGAAAATGTACATGTGGTTAACGGAACTGGAAACAAAAACATATGCATTCTTAAACTTTTCCTTGGAATAGTATTGTAATAGTATTACATGTTTGATGGCCTGAATCTGTTGCATAAAATGTGGTCGCTCGAATTGGGTTGACAAAATAATTCATGTAGGTTTTATGCGTTAACGGTCAACCTTAGGGGTTACATTTATCACTTTTCTTCTTGGTTCTGTTGGTAAACTATATACTAGCCCGTGCATTTGCACGGGTTTACATAACTTGTATATATATATATATATATATGTGTATATGAAGACCAACCGCCTAAAGCGGTAACCAAGTAGTGGGAGGAATGGAACCGACACGTACCAGTCATAAAGGAAGTTGAGCTCGCATGGAAGAGTCGATAGCGAAAAATCCAGGGATGTGGCGATTGCATTAACTGATAGAGAATTCTCTTACCTCTCTTATTTCACTCAAGAAAAAAGAGAAAAGGAAAAATGTAGGTACCGAAAGTATTCTCGCCACGTATAGAGTAACGAAGGAATGAAAGCAAATGTGAAATCTCGTCAGAAGATATTATTACCAAGTTTCGAGGCAAAACATTTATTAAGATGTTTAAGAGGTCATATCAACTGTCAGAAGACAAAACGAAACTTTTATAAAAATGGAAGTTACGAAGTAGCAGTAACGAAGCGAATATCGAAGGGACGATTTGTGAAACAATAGTTACGAGATAAATAAAGGACCATGCGAAGAATGAAATTCGTCAAGTCTAACGAGTAAACAATACTGAAGCAGTCTCTAGCGAAGGTAAATTGTTGGACAAGAAATATGGACAGCTGTACAGACAATATTCTGGGGTTGTCGCCGAAGTAAAATAGAATTCAGTGTCTAATTTAGGAGTAGCGAAGTAAAAATAGAATCACGTGAATTGTGTGATTATCCGCGAAGTAAAAGATGAGTTGTACTCCACTTCAATGATCGTGTATAAAAGGGTTCCTTAGGGCATTGTAAGAGGGGTTGCGTAATTTTGTATTGAGTGGGTTATGTTGTAAGAGATTTTTTGACGGTTTAAGTTAGGGTTTGTGAAAAGAGGGGGTCTAACAACCACACCCAATATTTCCTTTAGACAATTGATATGGAAAAACTCCAATATAATTCCAAGAGAATCACCTAGACAATCACACTCAATCAATGGAAATATATCCAAGAGTTGTATCTCTGTTTCACAATGTAATCAACAAATCAAACAGATAGAGACCTGGGAGCCTGATTATTATGTGAAACAAATTGAGAGGTACCAAAGACAAATGTTCAAGTGTCAATCAATTTATATCAACAACAAAAGGTTGGATTATCTAATTGATTGAACTACGCACAACCTGTGATAATTCAATTATATAGAAAATATAATGTGGAAAAGAAGTAATACAGACACCAGAAGTTTTGTTAACGAGGAAACTGCAAATGCAGAACAACCCGGGACCTAGTCCAGATTTGAACATCATACTGTATTAAGTTGCTACATACATTAGCCTACTACAAGTTAACTTCAGACTGTGATGTAGTTGAGCTCTAACCAATCCCACACTGATTAAGGTATAATCGCGTTCCTTACGCCTCTGAATCCCAGCAGGACTCTACGCACTTGATTCCCTTAGCTGATCTCACCCGCAACTAAGGGTTGCTACGACCCAACGTCGAAGACTTGATAAACCAATCTGTCTCACACAGAAAAGTCTATTCAATAGATAAATCTGTCTCCCATAGAAATACCTATGAGTTTTTTTCCGTCTTTTGATAATCAAGGTGAACAGGAACCAATTGATACACCAGACTTATATTTCCGAAGAACATCCTAGTAATATCAACCACCTCACAATAATCTTAATTGTACGGTAGTGAAACAAGATATTGTGGAATCACAAAGGATGAGACGAAGATGTTTGTGACTACTTTTTATCTTGCATATCGAAGATTCAATCTCGAGAAAATCTTAGAGAAGATAGTATTCAATACGATAGAATACAACAAGATCAGATCACGCAAATACAGACAAAATAGTTGGGTATGACTTCACAATCTCAGTGAAGTCTTTAAGTCGTTAACCTATCATGGTTTTAGGAAAATCCTAGGTTAAAGGAGAATCGGCGCTAGTCACAACTAGTATCACATAAGAGGTGTGGGGATTAAGTTTCCAAGTTGCTATAGTTCTCCCTTATATAGTCTTCAAATCATGGTTTGCAATCAACCTTACCTTGGTAACAAAGCATTCAATATTCACCGTTATATGAAAACCTGATTAGACTCAAGCTAATATCTTTCAACCATTAGATTGAACTTAGTTTGTCACACACAAATGAAAAGTGGCTTCATTTAGATATGGGTAACCGTACCTAAACGTGTACACCTTGTTGGATCAACAATAGTTAACTAAATTTATCCATATGAACACTTTCATATTAACCTTGTTCATCTTAACACAACTAGTCCAAATGACATAAGTGAAACTAGTTAGAGAGTTGTTCAATTGTTTATATTCTCATGGAAGTTTACAAGACACAATCGAAAAAAAATCGATTTTGATTCATTCGAATCAATTCATGAACATTATAGCCACGGTTTCCAAAATATTTCATTCCTTAATTTATAAATGTATTAGTTCATTAACAAACCGATTTTTGAACATAACCTACTCAAGTACGCAAACGGGTACGCATACCTAAGTGGCCGGACTAGGTCTGGGTTCGCCAGTATACGAAAGAGTACGCATATTGTCGTACACCACCAAACTCAGTTGAATTCCCGGACTTGAACTTACGCCAGTAAGCATACGAGTATGCATACTAAGTTCCCGTACTTTCAATTAACCAACCAGTACGCATACGAGTATGCATACTATGGTTCCCGGACTTGGAATAACTCGCAACATTTAGCATACAAGTGCGCATATTGTGCTATATCCAATCATGATTAATTTTTCTAAACTCTCATTTCAATCATTGAAACATTCTTAGAAGATGACAATTGTTGTCTTACACAAGCTATTAGGTTCAAAACAATTTTCAAGTGATCAATAGGTCAATACGAAAAATTCCAAGTCTACATCCAATGACTGTCTCACACAAATCATTTAATATGTTGTCAGGCGATTTTCACATGATCATATTTTGACTTTCATCAAGAATATAAGATGAACTTGGTTAAATAGAAAATTTACCTACACATATTTCGAGAAATATGTAAGCGAGTTAAACTCATCTGGAAATACCAAATGTGGATATTCGAAGTCTATATAGCTATAAGTAGACTAGAAATATGTAAGCGAGTTAAACTCATCTAGAAATACCAAATAGGAGATAGAGTAGAAATAGACTTTTGAGTGATATATGAGTTCAAGTTTCCAATACCTTTTGTTGATGAAGTTCCACAAGATCCCCTTAGTAGTTCTTCGTCTTCAATCGATGAACGTCGTGAATTCTAAAGCTCAAATACACTTTCTATCCTAATTCCGAGAATTAGTTATAAGTAGACTAGAAATCAAGACTTATAGTTTTGGCAATTAAACTTGATAAACAATCTTGAGATAGCAACGCTTGCGAGTTCGACCGAGCAGTGCTCTAACAATCTCCCCCTTTGTGAATTTTAGTGACAAAACTATCAATACATATGGATTACAAAATAAATAAACTTTGTAGCTTCTCATCCAAATGCTTGATTTCCTTGGTTCTTCTACATTACTAGAAATCTTCATCACTTCCAAGTACTCCAATGATTCTGAATGTGTTCAATTCAGCATTATAGTTAGGTCTGAACATGGTTTCGGTTTTCCGCTGGAACCGGACCGAACCAGACCAATTAGGAAGAAACCAAACCGAACCATTTACTAATGGATTGGTTATGGTGTACAAAGTGGAAAACCGATAGTGTTGTTTTTGGTTTGGTTTGACCTCTAAAACCGAACCAAAAACCATTGGAAAACCGATTAATTTTTAAACTTAGTTTTTACCTTGATTTACAAGTATTAGATTCTACCCATTGATTTAGAGGATAAATAGAAACCCTAAATCTAATATTTCATTATGATACTCTCCCTCTTTCTCTTTCTCCTTCTCTCAGTCGCTCCCTTCTCCACCCCTAACTACAGCATCCACTGCTTCTACTCGACTTTCTTCTTCCCTTCTTCCTTGTTTGTCAATAACTAAATTAAGATATATTATATATCTTCTTTTGATATCTAGATTTAGAGTAAGCTTTAACTATTTATTTTTTTATTTATTTTTTTTGTCTGTAAATTTGTGTAATTTTTCTTTTTTGGTTTGAGTCGTTTGACATAATTATTGGTTAACCAAAATCCACTGGGACAAATCGAAACCGGCCAGAACCATTTGGAAACCGAACCAATGGTTAATGGATTGGTTTGGTTTAGAATTTTAGAAACCGATAGTATTGGTTTCGGTTTTGGTTTGGCTAGAAACCGAACCAAAACCGACCATGAACAGCCCTAATTATAGTTGTTGAAGATCCGTAGGTATAAAAATATATAAAAACAAGATGTTTTTGTATTGTTATATAGTGTCATAGTATTATTATACAACATCAAATTCCAAATGCATCACAACTTTGACAACAATAGTATGATGATACATATCACTCCCCCTTAGTCAATACTTCATCTCACAATGAAAACCACTCCCCCTTAAATAATGATCCGTAAACCATATGTATTTGTAGTGTGAATTACACAATAATTCTCCCCTTTTTTGTCAATATAAATTGGCAAAAGTACGAAAATTAGCGTGATCATAATGAAATTCTCATAGATATACTTCATGACTAAAAGAGAACATATCAACTTTGTTTGGATGAGTCGAAACTTAGTGCATTCATCAAGGAGTTTATGAGGATACAAGATAACTCCTACAATATTCCACAGACGCACTCCCCACAAAGGTGTGGCAATTAAGCACAAGTTCAATTAAGAACTCTCCCCATAAAATGTCATTCCTGGGAGAACAACAAAGGAGACCATACTTTTGCAAGAAAATAAGGATTTCTTTGGACATTAAAAAATTACATGAAACATGAATTTGTATCTAGAAAACTCAATTAAAATAACCACAAGAGAATCCATGATTAATTTAATCGGAAATGCTCAACATAAGAGAACTTACGGAGCCGCACAGGACTTTCACATAAAAGTGGATCAGGGAAGGATCAACACTGCAGAATATACACAGATTCATTCTATTTTCATCAATATTTTCATAATCATACCATAGACTTAATCTTTGTTATCAAAAGTTCATTCTATTTTTCGTCAATATTTGCATAAAGACATATAATAGACTTAACTTTTGACATACATGGGACAATCATATTTCACGGACGTAAACATACATATCCCATTATATTATTTGCAATATAAAATCAATAAAGATTAATACTGCAAAATCACCTTCCAAATAAACTTTATAATTTAAATAAATAAGTCTAAAAACATTGCAAAATGAAAATCGTTTGGCAATAGCTATGCATACTCACAATAATTACTATTCCACACCCTCGTTATCCTTCTTAAAACACAAGAATAAATTCTCATAAGAAGTTTCCTAGACAAAATAAAAATCAACAAGCTAAAAACAAAAAGACTCCTAAACCATCAAAATCGATCATGAACTGAAATCAAAGAGCTTTTCCAGAACCTTCACGAGTCTTCAGACCTTTGAGCTTGTGATTAAGAACATCCACTGCTTCTTCAGACAAGATATCCTCATTGAGAAGATCTTTAACATGTGTTTTCATGAGAACAAGGTCAGAGTTAACCTTTTTCAACTCAGTTCTTAACACATCGAGACCCTTCATAGTATCAACAAGTTGCAGTTTTGCTTCCTCAAAGTATTTAAGAAAATCATGAACCACTTCGGTCCTCATTCTCAACATCTTGATGAGAATATGCATAGTAGCATGAGGCATCGGGATTTTGACCATCAACATCTACTAAGGTTCTGTTCTTCTTCTCTATGGACTCAAAACCAGTACCTTTATCAAGAAAACCTCTTGCAAAAACACAGGTGCGAGAAGGTGAATACATTCTTGAAAAAAAAGAAAATATTCTAGAGTACGCATACGTAACTCAATAGGTTTGGTATTTAAATGGTTTATTAGGTAAGGCAACTTTTGGGGTTTCTAAAGACATTAAACGATAAGTAAGTCATGGGTACCCGTACAAACACAACCCGAACCCAAAAGAAAAACAAAACTAAAACCGTAACGTACCTTTTTACAAGGTAAAACAAAACAAAATAATTTTTCTACGTGAAAATTTTCTTTCACAAATTTTTGGCTCAATAAATTTTATATTTCCACGGAGAAACAATTTATAGCACAAGAGTAGGAGGCAACTTAGTTGCAACAAAAACTTCTTCGAGATTAAAATAATAAAAAATACGAAGAGATTCTCGAGACACAAACAATACTAAGGAAAAGCTGTCTGTAGACAATAGTTTAACTATGGACGATAAGAAAATAACTCGACTAATTAGAAAGAATTTTACCAATAAGTATACCTGATTATTAGCAAATCTTACTCAACAGGATTTTCATGAGTAAGCATTCAACCCTTGTGATTAATTAGCACAAGTATGAGCTTTATGCTCATCAAATGAATGTTCTTCATGGTTAATCCTCTTTCTCCTTCTAATTTTTGGAGGAAACTCTTTGTGATGTGAAAAAGTATCATAAAACTATATCATCAAAGTATATGATTAAGTTAAAATCCTTACCAGAAGAATTTTGTATGGAGGATTTTAACAGATTGTTGATAAGATCCTCGTATCCTTCAATTATCAGATTAAGGTTGTCCTTCATATCTCCGAAGTTGCTTCCATCTAGAGGTACCTTTTGTTGGGTGAAATAATCAAAAACAAAGAAAAATGAAATAATAAAAAGTTATTGATACTTAGCTCCTTTATATTGGAAGTTATCAATTTGATGAAACGAAGGAGCTCCCAAGATCGCCGCAACAACAACAAGGAAAAACTTTGGAAAAACAGAGTGAGTCACGTGTTCAACACGCTGTCCTTAATACATTGGCGCCCAGATACACTCAAGAGTGATGCTATAACCCTCACAGGACGGATATCTCCAGGATAAAACACCCTACTGCACTACTACTAGCATATGTAGTAGATGCTCAACTTGATCTTGGAAACTCCGAAAAACTCCGAAGGAAAATCACGAACGCTTAAGAAAACAATAAAATATTTCCCCTTGGGGTCTCTTAAAAATATAGAGAAACCCCTTTCCCATAGATTTTACAAAAGTAGAGATATTGTTTATATAATTGACAAACACAACTTAAGAAAAGGATCTCCCTATGTGGGACTAAAAATGTTTTCCATTCATAAGAGAAAAAAATAATTAATTTTATTTATTTAAAGGTTTAAATTAAAATAAAATAAAATATATAAATTTTTCCAACAATCCCCCACATGAATGAAAACCTCGGTGAAACATGAAAAACACAGATAAATGTTGGTAAATCAACACCCCAATCTCCACGACCTGGCCTGATAGAACAGACATACAGAAGGTCTGTGTATTTAAATCATACTATTCATTTCAATGTCCTCTCTCTGTCACAAAAGTGTGTTGACCCCAGGGTCATGCTATGGATTGCATAAATCATAATAGTATAAAGAGCTTTCATATTTAGTTTCTCACACATGAGACTAAAGGTTTCTTTCACCAAAGTCAAAAATCATGAACTAGTGAACCCTTAGTGACCCTTAGTAACTAAGTTCTAGTAATACCAAAACCATCAAAACGAAAATCACATAAAAACGAAGGAAATACCATTTTAGACAGAGGTGTCCATGAGGTGTTGAATATTTTCTTAGTGAGATGTTACCGGAATTACTTGCTAGAGATAGTGAACGCGATGTTTTGAACTGCTAGAGTTTGATGTAATTTTCGATAACAACCACAGATGATATCTCCAAAGTTGTTGCCAAGCTCGTGTCGTCTTGTTCATTTTTTCCCTGGACATATCTTGTTTCTCGGTATGCTCTAGAGAATCAAAGCTCATATTCTCATAGTAGCGGCCCCACTTCCTCATTCAGATAGGTGAGTTTTCATCAAGAGTGTTACTGCTACACCCCACTTCAATCTTAAATTGAAACTGTAGAACTCATTAAGACTTCTTAAAAGTCATCCTTCACATGCAGTCACACTATCATTTCTATACCATATGGAATGAACATAGAATGAAATTCTCTGATAGTTTTTACCTTTACCCACCACAAATTAGTTGTCTCATTCGAAACCTTGATCTTGGATCTCCAGTCAGCAAGGTTGAGTATCCTTCATGGCAAGTTTAATTTATGAGCTTAAAGCCCCATCCCCCTCGATGAATTTTTAACTATCTCTTTAGACAAACCTTTCGTCAAAGGTTGTGCAATATTCTCCTTGTACTTTATCCAATCAATGGAAATAACGCCGATTGAGATCAGTTATTTTTAGCTTTATCTATTATAGCTTGGCTAACCCAATGTATAAATATAGCTGGCACGGGCATATGCCAGAGAGGAATGTCTTCTAAAAAATCATGTTAGGCACTCAGCCCTCTCTCGTGCTTTATTTAACGTAATACTCTAAGATTCCATAATGAATTGAGCAATATATGTATGTTTGGAAATTTTCCAAAAAACAAACCCTCCTGCTAGAGTGAAAACATATCCACTCGTAGACTTAGAATCCTCTGAGTCAACTACCCAATTTGCATCACAAAGTCCCTCAAGTTTGGGTACCTTTCATAAATAAAGCAAAAGGAAATAGAGTATTTTAGGTACCATAATATTCTACTAAGTGCATCCCAATGCTCTTGGTATGGACTACAAGTATATATACTTAACTTACTCACAATATAGGAAATGTTTGGACTCTTAAAGTTCATTAAATTCATCAGACATCCCATAACTCTTGAGTATTCAAGTTAAGTTACTGCATTACCCTTATTTTTCTCGAGTCTACAAGAGGAATCGTATGGAGTACAAGCAGGCTTACAATCAGACTGATTGTATCTCTTAAGCAAAAATTCAACATAATGAGAATGACTAAGACTATAAATTTTTGATTATTTTCTAATCCCCATCCCTAAGATTACATCAAAAGAGCCTATGTCTTTCAAGTCAACTGATGTAGTTTTGAAGTGGTAAGTATAATTTCGTTGCTCGGACTCTTTTTTAAAGATTTGGATTTTTGATTATTAAACGAAATACTAAGACAAACTACTTAAAATTGATTTTTGGTTACCAAGGAGAGAAGATTCTAGGATTTTGGATTCCACTACGTCCAATATTTGTAAACTCAATAATTACTTCTTTGAAAAAATACTCTGAATTTACTCAAAAAAATTTTTGAACTCAATCTCATGCTTTGGAAAATAAAACATTACAAGCTCTTTTTTTTTCTATGACTCTCGTCGTTATTCTAAGCCCTAACTTTCCTTCGCTTATAAAAGATCATTAGAAACTAACAAAAACAATTAATATGAAGCATATAAAGAAGAGAAAATTTTTAATAATTTTAAAGCACAAAAGATGGAGTAATTGTTAAAGAAAATAACTACTAAAATTTACACATCGAAAATAACTTCCTCCAAAACCCTAGAAAAAAAATTTAGCTACTCATGATTCGAGAATTGGAGAAAATTTCATTCATCATTGTATTCAAAAGATATAAATATGCTTACAATGATTCTGCAGTCGCTGAAGGCGTTTAGCCACCAGTCTTTTACAATAGCTCTGTAGCGAAAGGTTTACTGCAACTAAACAGTGTACGATATTGTTCTGCTGCTGTTGAATATAAGACTGCTACTGCGACTATTTTGAAGGGTCTATGTTCTTCGTGTTCTTGGTTGAGCAGCAGCAGGAAGAATTTTTCTAACCTCTCTTTTCTTGATTCTAAGCCTATATTTCCTCTCCAAAGTATCCGTCTAGGTCTCGATCCCCTTCTCTGACAGCAACCACCTATATTTATACTTGTCACGGGCAAACAAATCTCGACAATATTTTGGTTTATCCTCCACGTAAAGTTATGAGAATATCTCTGTAATCTTCTCTGCACACGTCTCCCTAGTCGATCCAAACCCTCCAATCCTTTCTGTGATGGAATAAAAATCTTGCATAGGATATTCTTATCCTTTTTACCGGTTATGTTTCCATGTTTTCAAACCAACTCCCGTGAATATATTTCTTTCCTTGTTTTGTCGAAACCATACCAAGATCTTCCTCTTTTACGATTCTAACAAATATACCTCCCCTGTTTTGATAAAATAGGCCCAATCCAAGTCATACCCAACACAATAATCCACGAAGACTTCTCCCAAATCCAAATCAGAAGAACACGCAGGTGAGTATTATTTCAAACCAAAATCCGAGACCCTGTTTTCCTCAAATCCACGTTGTATCCAAATCCAATCAATTACAACACACATACCATTCTTGTTAAGCTGTAAAAGTCCCAACCCAAGTCATAATATCGATTGAATCTCCTTTTAACTTGCTGAAAAGTCGAAGCATAATTCGGGTTCATGAAGAACAACTTTCGCGCCAATTTCCGTATGCCCTGATTAAGACTTTCCCGATTATATAGCCAATTATGGTCGAAAAAAATACCATTACCAGACCTGTTTAGTCCTTAGGAACAAACCCATTCAATTCTAGCGATTTAGTCTCAATGTAACATCATCAATTCTCAAACCCTAATTATGTTCTTCTTTTCCCGCCAAAATTCAAAATTTCAAATGGAGAAGATGACCTTCCCCTTATCCGACAGCGGTGTTCCTTTAGCAATTTTGGCTACATTTAACAATTTCTGGGGGTGCGAATAGCAATTTTTGGGGTACAAAGATGACTTTTTGGGCTGTATATAGTGAAAAACTCCTTGGTGACCTTAACAACTCCTTCGGGACATTTCTGGGGGTGCCTTTAACACTTTTCTGGGTGCTTTTAGTAGTTTCTCGAGCAGCCATCTCTTACCTCTCATATTCACTTCTTTTGTTCAATTTTTATACATCACTAAGGTTGTCATGTTTTTCAGACATAACTCGCATCACTAAAGCCGACATGCCTTTCAGATAGAAAAGAAGTAAACAATGAGAAATAAGTCGCCTCCAACAGCAGTTGCACATGAAATGACACTTTAGCCCCTTTTAAGTGACGTTTCTTCCTCTTTTGCTCCAACGTACCTAAAACTCAAAATCAAACATAAAATGCATAATTTACAAGTAAACTTAGCAAAGAAAGCATAAACAATAAATAAATATCAAGGTGTTTTAGACACCTATCATCAACGTTCTCATTAAGTGCATGTTTTTAGTGGAATTAATCACATCTCTGTTTGTATCAAGTATAAGCATATCATCAACATACAAGCATACAATCACACAGGCATCCTTAACAAGTTACTTGTAAACATACTTGTCAGATTCATTAACTTAATCCACTACATATTATGACATGATCAAATTTTCCATGTCATTGTTTACGTGCTGAAAAACATACAAAGATTCGTTCAATTTACAAAGTTTGTCTTCATTACCTTTCACTACAAAATCCTCAAGTTGGTATATGTATATTTCTTTATCTAATTCACGGTTTTAGAAAAGCTGTCTTAACATCCATCTGATGTATCTCCAAGTTGTTTATGGAAGCAATATCAATTAGCATCTCAAAATAAGTAATTCTCGTCACAAGTGAATAAGAATCAAGGAAATCTACACCTTTTTTTAGTTTATATCCTTTAGCTACCAACTTAGCCTAATATTTTTCCACAGTTCCATCTACCTAACCTTTCCTCTTAGAGACTCATTTACGTCCCATGGTCTTACTCCCTGGAGGTAAACTAGCAAGCTCCCAAAATGAAACTTCTTAATGAAGCTTCTTACCAGAATGGGGTTTCGGTAGATGTCAAGGCTTCTTTACAAGTCTGGGGATCAAACTAAGCTATGCATGTTATGAAGTCAGCTTGATAATAAGTCTCAAGTATAATTTGGTTACTTCTCTTAGGCTCAACCTCAACTTCATCTTCCTTTAAGATAAGTTCTGACTATTTGAAAATAAATCTAGAGGATCAACAACACATCTCTAATGAGGTACAGATTTAAGAATAAACATGTTCAAATAACTAAGCATCCCTAGATTCTGTGATGCCCCAACCTAATCACCTGCTTAGCTAATAAGATTACAACTAACTGAAGCATCAAATCTAGACTAATGATTTTAAGAATCTAAGTTTCATAAGCTAATACCAAAAACAAACCCATACGCTCTGATATGACATAAATGAAGATATCTCAAGTGATATGAATATAATAATGCGCTGTTTTACAAATAAAGAAAGAATACATACATAAAAATATAAACAAACATCTTCAGTTCGCTAAATCTTTAATCTACGAAAACATATATCTTCGTGCACCATTTCTTCTGATTACTGAAATTGAAGTGGGAACGGGTGCGCATATCATCCCAAAGGGGTGCCCAATGGAAACAAATAACTTTTGAATAATCACTAACATGCTCATGTTTCTAAAGAACAGTAACTAAACATTCAACGTGCATAACATGCGTAAGAGTATTTCCCCCAGATACCTCGTCGTCATATTTACACTTCCCGTGCTGGATAAAACATAAATTAACCATATAAAATAAAAACTAATACTATTTGCACCCTTGTGCTGAAATAGCTATATTGCACTTCCCGTGCTATATAATATTTACACTTCATGTGCTGAATAAGACTTAGCAAGGAGCCATAGGGAAACCACAGACACTCCTCGCGGGGAAAATAACGCAAACACACATCAAAATACTCACCAAACAATCAACAAACATCGAATATAGCATTTCTAGAAAGGAAAAACATATTCTGTGATAAAACCAGCATGATATGCTTAAGACCGTTTTCCCCCAATACCGCGTAGTATTATTTACACTTCCCATGCTAAGTAAGAACATAAATTTACCATATAAAATAAAAAGTAAAATATTTACACCCTTGTGCTGATATATCTATATTGCACTTCCCGTGCTATATAATATTTACACTTCCCGTGCTGAATAAGACTTAGCAAGGAGCCATGGGACAGCCATAGACACTCCCTGCGGGGATACTAGGTAACACATATCACAACTCATACCCACTCAATTATACACATATATGCTCACAAGAAGTAAAGGCACATTATGCTCGTTATTGGAAAGAATCTTAATGATTATATGAAGGTTACAGAGTTCCCACCTGATTTGATGACAAGCCATGCCTACCTCGAGATCCAAAATCCTCTATTTTGTCCTTTGAATCGGTCGTTATTAATAAAAAAATAATTGTTAATCACTCAAGCACTTTAAGAAATCAATCAAAGGCTCACATAAGTCTCATAACATAATCTCATACAAATATATAGGTATAGGCTAAGTGAACTATTTAATGTATTTAAGCCCATTTATGGTTCTATACCTTTCATTATCTAACTTTAGCACATCTTAGGGTTTACTAATTGAATTGGGTTGGTTCAATAGTCCATTTGATGAGTTTAATGAATATCTATAACTTTGTAGAAGAGACCAAGGTCTAATTCAAACCACAAAGGTCTAATTCATGTTCAATAGGAAATCTGGTTCTAATCCCAAGCACAACAAAGTCAACTAACAGTCATTAACCGTCAAAGCGACGGTCAAGAGTCAACTAACAGTCAACGACAGTCAAAGTCAAAGGGTTAAATCCGTCAACGAGTCAAATAGGAATCATTCTGGATCAACTCAGTCAGATGAACCGAGACAACTAAACAAAATGAGTCAGCAAAACTGACTAGAATGACTAACAGGTTTAAAACATAAGGCATGAGCCCTATGCTCATGCTACAAACTAATGCACAATCATGATGCAACATTCTATATACACAGTTCTAAAAGTTATAACTATCTTCCATCTCCATTTCTAACAATCTTTCAACTACAACAGTACAACTCTAGCACCCTGCAATTACCCATTACAGTTCCATTCACCCTACAAGGTCTACACTACCAATTACATATCTCAAGAGCCCTTCCCTGAGATAAACAGTCTACTCTAAACCTTAACTAACAATCACCAATACATCTGAGATATAAACTCAGGATTCCTAACTTTCTTTCTCCATGAAGCCGATCACAAACTTAAACCACCAGTAATCCATAACACCTTAAATAGCATCACCAGTTCCATTTCAACAACAAATACCCATCATTCAGCTCAACTAATACTCGATCCTTCTTCTCATCAATATTAGATCAACAAATATCAGTTCAACCCATACCTTCACCTATAGTCACTTAACTCAATCATGCATTAGCATCCAATTCAGTTCCATGTCCATTCCATCTTCACCACCAAATTAACTTAGTTCAATTGCATGAACTTTCTATGCAATCATCTAACATGACCTGTACCACCTCTTGTATCTTGAATCACAGTTGCAACCCAACAATCCTAGCCATTCAGTACTAACACTTGCAACACAGTCCACCACATCACCATAGCTCAGCCATCTTCATTTCTCAATATCATTGCCACTATCTTCAATCACTTCAATTCTGCAGTTACACTTCACCACCAGTTATACCTTTTCAAAGATTTTTCCATGTCTAACATTCATCTAATTCTTTGTCTCTAATTTCAGTCCATCACAAGCACATCCTAGTGCTCATTAATATCAAGTTGCTATACCAATTCTAACACTCATACATACCCACCTCAATTCTTAATTCAATAATAAACTCAAAGACTTAACAATAAACAAAACTCTAAATTGACAAAGAAAACAATTACCTTGGTTTAATTTGTTCAAGACACTGAGATCAATTCCTATTTATCACAAAATTAAACTACCCATCTCAACAATCTTCATAGCCAACATCAGTTCTTAGTAACTCCTAATTTCATTCCCAAATCAAGACTTCTCTAAATCGAACCCAAAACAACGATCAAAGTCTCAAATTACATCAAACCCATCTTTGATTAATCCTCCAAGCCTTCAATTGCATCTTCTACATCCTCTCTGAATTTCTTACAAACCCTAACTCACTGATTATTCGTGAAAAAAACTTTATATTATTCAATTAAACATAAATCCATCTCAATTCATTCTCCTAGAGCACCAAGTCCATCTCTTAATTCTTCTCTGAGCTTTTCGTAAAAACCCTAACTTCTAATTCAATCCCTCATTCGAGTCTGAATCAACAACAAACTACGGAATCATCATTATTAACTATTCCATGATCTTCCCCACCTCCTACTAATCACAAATCTTCCTTTTAAAATCTCAGTCACACGCAGAAAGAGAAGAGGAGGAGAGAAGAGACAGAATTGAGAAGAAGAAGAAGAAAGAAGAAAAGAATGAGAAAATGATTTCTCTACGGTTCGGCTAGGAGATAAGAACAAGGAAAAAAATACGGAGACTCCCAAAGATTGGATAAGGGAAGCCGGGCGGTATAAATCAAAATGACTAATTTTCCCTTCATACTAATGTGATGATATCTTCTTCGTCATATATCCGAATGACGAGTTCGAGTAGTCCATTCCACGTAACTTTTCGAGACCTATTCGATGGTACTAGTTTCGTATCTAAAACGTTGTTACATTAATTTTCTATTAATTAACGTTCGTCTCTAATTAACCTAGTCATTAGCGGCTTAGCCGTCTCTTGATTGGTCTAATAGCTTGAGAGTCATTACAGATTCCGTAATAATATTCACACCAAAGTCTAAAAAATCAGAACACACAACTAAAAATCTATATGTAAAGTATACTCAGCATACCCTATATGAAGACACAATCAACATTTTTGGTTTCTATCTAGTTCTTTTAGGAAGAGGAATGACAATCTTAGTCAAACACCCCCACACTTTGACGCATTCATAAGAAGGTCATCTACCTTTCCATAAATCATATGGAGTTTCATCTGATCCTTAAAAGGGTATTCATGATATACTAGTTAAGAGGACTGCCTCCCCCCACAAGGCCGCAAGTAATCCTGAACTAATCAACATGGAAATTATCATCTCCTTAAGGATATAGTTTTTATGTTCAAGGCTTCTAATTGGTTTTCAACTTCAAGTTTATACATCTTAAGGATTCTAAGGCATCATCCTTATTCCTAAGCAAGTATACAAAATAGTACCTCGTACAATCATCTACGAAAGTTATAAACCATCTTTTACCACAGTGGTTTAATTTTGGGTTGAAATCATGTCAACTAGGTCTAACTGAATTAATTCTAATGGCTTAGAATTACTCTGAACATTTTTGCTAAAAGGTTTTATAGCATATTTTGATTCTACACAAATTTCACTATTGTGTTCAAAATCCAAATTAAATTTGGGTACGCAGCCTATGCTGGGAAGTTTAAGCAATGACTTATAAGTTTACGGTTCCAATTCTACCACGCAAAAAATTCAATCATACAAAGAAAGCACAAGAGTCAACTATGTCAACTTCATCAGTTTTCCCCTTAAGCTCATATAAACCCAAAGTCTTATAACTCTTCCCTAAAAAATCACTGCCTAGTTACAACAAGTTTTCTAGATTCAATTAAAGTTTAAATCTTTTACCATCTACAACAGAACAAGATACAAGATTCTTGCATATGCTCGGAACATGAAAACTTCATTCAGTGTGAGAATATTATAGATATGAGCTTTTGCTCGACCTTTTCCTTTTATGCAACCTTTGTCGCAGATGAGTTACTGATAAAGAGTTTCTCTACATCCCCCTATCCTCTGATAGGAGGTGAACAAGTCTCTGTTTTAACAAACATTCTTGGTGGCTCCAGAGTCCACCTACTGGTATGTCACATTGGTTATTAAAATAACTTCTAACATCATGCCACTGAACTCGTTCTAGTTTGTTTCAAACAAATTAGAATTAACTTTCTACTTATGAAGGTTTTTATATATGTTGTCAATAATTTACTGCCGTGTGGCCAAGAATTTTACAAACATAAAAATCACCTTTAATTAAAGTAATGCTGCATTCAGTTTTACGAAACATACCTTTCTTATGAAGACTACGCTTAGAGTTGTGTTTGATGTTCTTTCCTTTGTCATCTTTGGAAGACGTGTGTTCATGTCACAATCTTCGTTTATACTCTGACCATGGACACGGTGATTTCCCAATCACCTAATACACCACCTCTCACAAACCTTAGTTCCGAATCGGAAAATAAAATGAGTTTTGAAGATAACATCTAGATCTACAAACTTCGTTTGAATCACCGTTTCAAAAAACACATGTTACCCATTTAAAACTAATTTAGTCAACAACAAATTTGTGCTCGTCAGAATTTTTTAGGAACGTTTCTCTGTTTTGTAAAATATCAAAAAAATACTTTTACAACTCCAAAACTTCTGAAATTTTATGTGGGGAACTATGAAGATGTCTACTACATTTGGTCAAAAGGGTTCACTAAAATTCCTTCTAGGTTAAGAAAACAATTTGAAACTCTACATCTGACCAAAAATTCGTTTTTTTTGTTTTTCACTACACAATTAACATTCATGATTATTACAAATTATAATGTCTTAAGATTGTTGGGTGCAATAATCAAAAAAAAAAAAGGAAAATCAAATAAGCAAAAGTTATTGATACTTGACTCGTTTATAATGGAAGTGATCGATTTGATGAAACGAACGAGCTCCCCAGATCTCCGCAACAACAACAAGGCAAAACTTTGGAAAAACAGAATGAATGACGTATTCAACACGCTGTCCTTAAGACATTAGGGCCCGGATCCACTCAAGAGTGATGCTATAGCCCCCACAGGACCGATATCTCCAGGATAAAACACCCTATTGCACCTACTACTAGCATATGTAGTAGATGCTCAACTTGAGCTTGGCAACTCCGAAAAAACTCTGAAGGAAAATCGCGAACGCTTAAGAAAACAATATAAAATATTTCTCCTTGAGGGTCTCTCTAAAATATAGAGAATTTTACAAAAGTAGAGAATTTGTTTATATAATTGACAAATACAACTTAAGAACAGGAACTCCCGTTGTGGGACTAAAAATGCTTTCCATTCATGAGAGAAAACAATAATTAATTTTATTTAGTTAAAGGTTTAAAGTAAAATATAATAAAATATATAAAGTTTACCAACACCTTTTTCACATCTGGAACATCATTCTTCACATTAGGTTGAGAAGAAATCTCCTTGAACGATTTGTATTGATGCTACAATTGGTTTGAACGTTCGATGAGCATATTGAACTGACTTTCCTGGAAGAATTCACAGGATGAATACTAAAACTAATAGGTTTAGACTTCCGAATGTCAGTTACACCTTTGAGTATTAAATCTAAGGTATGATGAATTCGACCAAAGTAATTGTCATTCAGCTTCAGTTTGCTCTTCCGTTGAACATGTCCTTTTGAATCACAAAAAAGACATACTTTCTGATCACCAGAGTGATTAGAGTGTGTAGCATTAGAATCATCGTTAGAAGATTTCTTCCTTCCATGGGACGTGGTAAATCAATGATCAGTGAAAGAACCAAGCACTTCTTTATCAATAGGAAGCGTTTGCAGTTTAGATTCTGCGGCTATTTTCATTTGAGAAACATGATTAAAATTACTTTAGATGTCTTCTGTGGGACACCTGTCTCAGTGCATTGAGGTTTCAGTTTCACTATCTTTTCGATGCTCACAATGTGGAATTCTGTAATCTTCAGCATGTTTATGCATTTCTCATCCTCTAAATTAGAGAAACATAAGCTGGATGATTACATTCTTTTTGGATGTACCATGGGTGTGTTTACTTCAGAGGTTATTCAGGTATTTCATTTTTTGAGCAGCACCTTCAACTCGTCCATTTTATCAATTAGAAGTATAACCATTTGTTTGAAGACACGGCTCCATGAAAACAAATGAAAGGAAGGAAAGAAAAAGAGAAGAAGGCATAAACAAAAAAAAAAGAATGAATGAATGAATGAAATACAGCTCCATTTCTTTGAAATTACCTTGCAATCATCATTTTGTAACGATTACAGCTTGTAAACAATAAAAAATTACAACATTTTGTACGAAATGAAATGAATAAATGTACCAGTTGACAATGAACTTTCCAAATCATAGGAGAAGTAAATAGCAAGCTACATTTCACAGTTAACAGTATTAACTGATATGCATCCAGCTTCCCCTACTAGGAATCCCATTTCGTACCACAAAAAGTAGATAATAGCCGGGGGGTGCAATATTAGGAGTATCCGGAGCAAAACAGTCAATGACATGATAATTGCCGGTGACTTGACGTACTTGATTGGTTTTCAAAACCAGCATCCTTTGGTTCATGGAGAAAGAATGTGTGTTGAATGATGGTGCAACCATGGTGACAAAGACTTTCTCCATCCCTCCGTTCTTTTTCGAAACAAAACCAATGGAAATTGGCTCCTTGTAAGATATTTCAGTTTTAAGTTTCCTCAAATTAATCCGAGGTCGAGGACCGCTACTTAAATATGGTGGCGAGAAAACCTCAACACTCAATTCAGTAGGAAACATCTCTGTGAAGTTGTAATTCGAGTTAGGATTACTCCCACCCACTAATACTCTCCCATCAGCAATCAAAATAGCAGTTGAATGATACATTCGAGGAGTCTTGGATGGTTGCATCAACTCAAATTTGCCCGATTCCGGTTGGTAAAGTACGGGGTTTAGAACCGGTTCCCTACCTAAATACCAGCCAGCTGCGCCTTTTTTCGCACCATTTATAAGTAAGACATCACCTGTTGGTAACAAGAGCATGTCACCCATGACTCTTTCGATTGGCATTTCTTCCATAACCCATTTTGGTTGCTTCGCTGTGATCATTAAACGTCCGCATGATTTGGCAGCAGGTAGAAATGTTCCTTTGATGGCACTGATGTATGAATTTGGTGGTGCCCCTCCACAGATGAAGATTTCAGCATCTGGTACCGCACCAATACTGCTGTTGATGGAACCAAGTTTTAGAGGGAGCAGTACAGATGAACCAGTGCTTGGATAATTGCGTGAAACTCCACCTGGCATGACTGGATAATCATTTCGAACAACTCGATTGTTTACATAATCAAACAAAATTGATTTAGTGTTAGCAAAGATGAAAAGGTTCCCATCAGTTGAGAGATGAGTAAATGGGTATAAATTGTTCTCTACGGCATCTCTGGTTTCTCTTAGAAATGGAAGTGCAAAGACTTTGAAATCGGATGGCAATGTGCTTTTGGGGATGAACTCGTAATTAAACTGACCTCTACCACCAACGGCAATAACTTTCCCATTCGGCAAAATTTGGTTAGACGCGTACCATCGGGGAACAACTAGCCCTTTTTGATCCTCCGTCCAATCACAGTTAGCGCACGGCCGAAAAGTTCGAACGGCACGTTGACCAGTGCCGGATCCACCGCTTTGTAGTAGCATGCCATCAGGTGCTAATGAACCAGAAGAGCACCAAGTATCGGTAAACACTGTAAGTGGGCGTACTTTTCTATCCAAAAGGTTTAGTTCGACCGAGTGAGCTGAACAATCGATTTGATCATCAGCAGAAACATCGGTACAAATTTCTTCTGGCAATAAAATTTTTGATTGACCAAAATCAGTTCTGTCGAACATAATAACTCGATCATTTGGCAATAGTTGAGTATGCATTGCGGAAATACCAATACTTTTCTTCAGTAGTTTCCAACTACCTGTAGTAGCTGTTTCGCCTAGGTTAAAAAGAGAAAAGATTAAAGCTGAGAAAACTACAACATATTTTGCTTCCATGGTTAATAATTCTGAAGAACTCAACACTCTTTTTGTGTATATGTCTGAGCGAGTGTCTAAGTATTTATATATGTTTCTATAGAATGTTTATGATACTTGAACTTGGTTACCTCAGAGACACTTATATAATATAATTATTAACAATAATTAATTTTCTGGTTTATGTTGTCAACTATCTTTACATAATTGTATTCTGTTTCATTTCCATGCAGCTTCTCCAAGTTGAGAGATCAAACGCATTTACTGCATATCTTTCAATATAGTACTAAATTCTGTAAATTATAGCATTTTGTACTTAATTGATAGCTAATAGCTAGCATAGACATATTGTTCATGAATCATGATTATATTTCCCTTATGGAGCATATCTTTCAAAATGCTAATCACAATGGGCATCCTTTTAATTAAATCGATGATTATTTGCATACCATTGACTTTCTTGTATATATTGGTTATTCATTGTATTTGGAGTTGATTGAATAAATCAATCAAAAAGATTAAAAGGGATTAATTGGTAGTCCTATATTGTTATTCTATTGAGCCAAGAGCAGAAACATGCATCGAATATGTATATTGGCTGTTAGAAGCTAGCCATGCAACTATATAATTAGTTTCATGCAAAAACCCGTCCTGCTAATTCCTGTAAACCGGCTACTAGAGAATTAATCTATTGCTGTCATTAGGATACGAATTCTATAAGAGGATCGTTGAAGATTTTTTGTCTAGTAAGGAATCACTTAACCAGCAGTTGTGCGTTTTGTATGATATATTCATGTGGTTAACTTTTACTGATCAGAGTCGATAATGAGTGTTTTGAGGGGCGTTTTCTCAGTTTGGTTGTTGTCTAATATCGAGGACGCAAAAATGTTTAAGAATACCCTGAAACTATTTTTCTTAATAGAAAAAATTAGGCAATCCTAAGGAAGGACTAAACCGAGATGATAATAGGTTGGTTAAAAAAGGCTCCACTGTTGTAGTTGCAGGAAATCCTACAACACACCCCTTAAGATATTTTCTATATCTAAATATTAAAATGATGATAAGAGTGCTAAAATTGTAAACGGATACAAGGATTTTTTTATATGGTTCGATCAATGTGATCTACATCCATGGTTCTTCACTATGATTATTGTAATTACATGAATTTACATTTAGAATCTCAATTAATGGATTCTTGGTAGAGCTCTAGATCTAGCGTTTAGGGAAGAAGATGATAAAGAAAATAAATCTCTACAAAATGTGTCTCTCTCTTTTATGATTATACTTTTTCTCTCCTGCCTTTCTCTTTATATAGGTGTTTACATAGTGGATGACAGCTAATATTTCCCCTATTTTCGGATCTAACGTGCGATGTTCTCGCACGCTCACATTGGATCTTCTCGTACGGCCAGGCTACGTTCTCCACGGTCTTGATGTTGATAATGACGCACACTTGATATGTTGTGCGATATTTTGATCCTACAACTGCGGGAAAAATCAACATTGACGACTACATATTAGAGTTGTAGTACCCCTACGACAACTCCATTTCATACATTGTGGAGGGGGGTGGGGGTTGTAGAAAGTCCAAGCTTTTCTACAATGTTTGACTAAGAGTTGTAAAGGGTGATGTGATTCCTGTTTCGACAATGTTTTGCCAAGGTTGTCTCTTTCAAATTTTTTTTGAAAGCCTAACACAACCCTTATTTATATTGTAAGATTTGATTTCACAACATTTAATATGTGTAGTACAATTTTGTAACGCAACTTCCCTAGTTATTGTGAATAATACTATTACTACACTTGTTAGAGTGCTGAAAAATCTTGCACAACTCTTATTTGTATCGTTATACTTTCTTTCACCGCCTTTGTCTTTAGTAGACATAATTTCTAACACAACATCCTTGAAGGTTGTAGTATTTGAAGTAAGAACTTTTGTTTTCAGTAGATGAATGTGTAACTACAACTTTTGTTAGAAGTTGTGTGCATAAAACTACTTTGAAAAAACAGTAATTTAGAGCTGAAACATAATTGCGGAAAGTAAATCACATTAACATTAACTTGCTAGTGTAACCCATTTTCATTCACCCAAGTTAACTTAAATTGAAATTCAAAGTAAAAGACCTATGATACAGAAAAACTTAGAGAAACAAACATAAAAGGAGATTCTGCAAATAACCATTTACTAGATGCTTCATGGGTCAGCAATGATGACCTCAACCTCAACACCGGGTTCAATAGTAATCGAAGTGATCAGGTTTCACAACCTCGGATGAGTTGACAAGACCGATAACTCTCTTGTGCAGACGGAGTTCAAAACAATCACAGGTGTTAGTACCTGAAAAATAACAAGGAAATTAACCACGATGTACAGTGATTCGGTGAAAAAACTATCTCAAAGAACAACGCAGGTATTCACAGTCAGGATCATATACAAAAACTGACTTAAGCAACCTGTCAAATATGAGCCATAACACTCAGGTGCTTATAATTCTACAGCATTATTGTGTGATATCTTGTCAACATCGTATAAGAAAAATGAAAGTGTAACCCAAAGACAAAAAGTGCTGGGTCCTTGAGCAAGTTTGCACTAACATCCACCCTCACAAATGCAATTCAAGAAAGCGTGGCTTCAAACATCCATCCATCCAGGGAAAAACAATGGCAGTTATAGACATTAGACAAAACATTACAATGAGCCTGCGATGCTATAGCATAGAAAATAGACAGCAAATATGACTTTGAATTAAACAATTTTATCCTGCTTCTATCAGAATACAACAACTAAACCTCTAGAAGCAAAATATCATCTATACATATTTTGGGTCTCTAAAAGTGAACAGAGACAAAGCCACTTTTGAGTTATACAAAAACCGTGTACCTCAAAGTTCGCTACCTTTGGAAGGACCTACGATTAATGTACAACTTTCCATACTTAATTGATAAAACCATTATATCCCAAGATCAAAAAGATACTATGAATTCTGGATGCCCAAAGACTGTATGTTTAAATGTCAAAAACAAGCAGAAGTCTAACACTATGGAACCGGGTGCATTCATACCTATCAATACAAGTCAAACAAAATAATAAAAGTAGGCATTAAAATTTACCTTCTCCACAGGGGGTCTTCCTGGAAGTGATGTGCAGAGTTTTTGTTGGCATCCTCACAGGTCCCTTTACTTTCAGCCTCTTGTTCTTACCTCCGGTCACAATATCGGTACAGAATGTTAACATGACAAGTTCAATAAATTAGCCATATCCCTCAACTGGATAACAAAATGTAAGTCAATTACGTACCCAAATCAGTAAATTGACAAACACATTCTTTAAGACAATATATTTCAATTGCTCATTCAGATGAGACTGGTCTAACCATAAAACAGTGGGAGCTGAAGAGTTAGACATCAGATATTAAAATCTCGCATTAAATTATCAAAGACTAACCTAATTCATAAGCCTCTTAATAGTATCCTCTGCTGATTTGCGCCGGCATTTGCGAGAATCCTTGCAATCCCATGAATATCCTTTGGAAAGTATGCACTGCAGAAACGGAGTTCGTTCACATATCCTTTGAAACCTCTAAGAATAATCATGGATACCAATTTTCCACTACATATGCTAAATTGGACTACATTAAGACCAAAAACAAAGACAATAAGGTCAAAACATGTAAGCTTGCAAAGCTACAGAAACAAGGGAAAAAAATGACCAAAAAAATAAACATAAAAGACTAAGAAGAAATACTGTAGGATAGAAAAGAGAGAGAATAGAGAAGAGAGTGAGAGGAGGAGAATGAGTGGTGGTTTTCTCTCTCTCTTTAGTGTAGATAAGGTCAATATTTAGGTTTGGACCGTAGATAAGGAGGTCATACGGATTGCAGAAATTATGGGACGATGTAGATTTGCTTTAGGATGCTCATACGGATTGAGAAGCTTGTGTGTTTCTCTTTGTGCTAGTAAAAACTCGTGTATTCGGTTTTATTATCAAATTTCGATATGAAAAAAATCCAAGAAATATATCAACAAATTTAAGATATTATTATGGACCTTCGTTATAAAAAAAATCCGAAAACATATGGGAATGAAGCTGAAAAATAAGAAATGAATTCGATAATTGGTGTGCTTCTTTGTGCTTTCTCTTTGTGATTTTGTTCTTTTTCTTTGTGCTTCCGTTTTGAATTTCGACTAGTCAAATGGGTCATGAAGTAATTTCGACTAGTCATATGGGTCATGAAGTAGCTTTAATTCACAATCTTAGACTCGGAAGCATAAAAACTATTAACCACGAAGTTCCGAGAGGGTTTTGACTTCAAACTTAGCATGATACATCATCGAAATCGATGAATATGAAGCTCAATGTCGATTCGAACTTCAACTGTGGTACAAGGGAATACAAACTATGAACCAAAAGCTCCGGGAGGGTTCTGACTTCAAACTTAGCATGATACATCATCAAAATCGACAAATATGAAGCTGAATGTCGATTCAAACTTCAAATTCGGTATAATGGCATACAATCTATGAACCACGAAGCTCCAGGAGGGTTCTGACTTCAAACTATGCAAGAAACTTGGTAAGAACAGTGAATCCATCCGTTTCGGAATCTTACCTGAAACCTTTAAAAACCCTATTTGGAAACTTTGAGGCATAACCTAGCCGTGAGTGGACCACTACAAGCTGGAAACTTGGTAATAACTATAAATCTATCCACTTACAGGTAAGATTCAGTCGGAATATTCTACGAAACCTTAAACAAACCCTCTTTTGGCAACTTCGAGGCATAACCAGGCTCCGAGATCAAAACCTGGCCGTGAGTGAACTACTATAAGCCTGAAACTTGGTAAGAACGATGAATCTATCCATTTACATGTAAGATTCCGTCAGAATATTCTCCGAAACCATAAACAAACTCTCTTCTGGAAACTTCGAGGAATAACCTGGCTCCGAGATCGAAACCTGGCCGTGAGTGAACCACTATAAGCGGAAACTTGGTAGGAATGATGAATCCATCCATTAACAGGTAAGATTACGTCGGAATATTCTCCGAAACCTTAACCAAACCCTCTTATGGAAACTTCGAGGCATAACCTGGCTCCGAGATCGAAACCTGGTCGTGAGTGGACCACTATAAGCCGGAAACTTGGTAAGAATGATGAATCCACCCATATATTTTGTTTTACAACTCTTATAAAGGGTTGTCATAAAGTTAGTATATTAAAGAACCACAAACTTGACAGAACTTGTGATAGTGTAGGTATGGTTAGTGGTGTAGACTTCCATGCAGGAGCCTAAGGATCAAATCCCCTCAACCTCATTTTCCAACACTCTATATTTTTACTTCAACAACTCTTATAAGTGTTGTTATACATTTTTATTAAAGAAAACACAAAAAATCAAAACTTGTGAACTGTAAGGATGGTTGATGAGTTAGACTTCCATGCAGTAGTTTCATATTCGAATATCCCCTCTAACACTATTTTTCATTATCATATTTTGTTGTTCTTCAACAACTCTTGTGAGAATTGTAGTGGGCTAAGGAACTACCTTTATGGAACAAAGTTGTTATAGCTAAATGTCGTCACAACTCTTTTGCTTAAGGAGTTTTCGTTTGTTTTCTTAGCGCAACCCCTTGGTCCTAAGGGTTGGTAGTGATGATATACGACAACTCTTCCCTTGAAACCAGTTGTAAAACATAAGATTTTCTACGATGTTTAGCAAAGAGTTGTAAAACTCCAGTTGTAGATGTATATTTTTCCTGTAGTGCTCCCTTTACCGTTGCTTTTTAACTCTATTTCTCTAAGGAGCTAAGATAGAATTTATCCCATGCGGTTAGTCCTAAGTAAGTGTACGATGTGCGTCCTATAAGTAACAGGCGCCATTTTCCATTTTCAATGGGTCGCAGATCCATGGTCAAGCATAATTTCCCACTTGAAGTATACAACAAAAGGAAGAAAAATAAGATTGATACATTCAGATATCCGCTCGGGTAAAATACTCTTTGCACAGTTTCTCAAAAAAACGGAGAAACCAAACTTCATGGGGTTATCGACAAAGCTAAGTAATGTTTCTCCTCTTGGGCGCTTTGTTTGTATGAGTTTCAGCAGGGGTCTTTTGATTCAGTCATAAACAACTGGAATATGGTGAATTTTCATCCTCCCTAGCTTTTTCTTTTTTCTTGTGGTCTTTCTTACTTATGTGCTTTTGTTGCTCTTTTCTCTTTTCAGTTTGTTTCCTCTTGGGTGGTACAAATCTTTTGTGCCCCTTTTGTTGATCAATGAAATATTTTTCTTTGCTGATCAAAAACATAAATAAAAAAACGAGGAAACTCTATATTGTAAAATAAAATATTAAATATTAATTAATTTGTGATATATTAACAGTTTCTTGCTAATTCCTGTCTTTGCTATTTAGTTTCTGGCAACTTTATGATAAAATAAGATAAAATTGTGGGGAAAAAATAAGTACGAGTATAACAATAGGTAATAGCATTCTGGGATATCCAAAGATTAGTCGGGCGTCTAATGTTCTTGCGATGAAAATTCTGGTCGATCCAGACCGATTCCTGTTGGAATCTTGCAACAATAAAAAACACGTTAGATGTATAAAAATAATATGTAAAGAACTGAACCGAAACAACTCTACTGAAATAAATCGACGAGATTCTGTCCTTAACACATTAGTTCGCGGGTATACTCGGGAAAGTGTGAAACCCTTCAACTGCAACTTGATGTAGATTTAGATAACCAAAATTAATGATTAAATGAAACCCAGTTATATCCTCAAGCGCACAGGTCAATAGTAATATAGATAGCAAATGCGGTTCGTTCCCACAGGGAGTGTGAAATACTCTACCAACTAATACCACAAATTAAATAATCAACAAGATAATGTTTTAAGGATTTTTAGAAATTCGGAACAAAATGAAGTGATAAATAATTCAAAGATAAACAAAACGAGTGTGGGTTATTAGGATTTTCGGTTTCCACCAATTAATTATGCAAACTCTACTAATCTTTAAAAGTATATTTCATGCTTTTTCAAATATTATTTCTCCGCTATAGTTGTCTTCGCTTCATGAGTAGTGATTCTAAAGCATTACCTATCTATCCTTGCATACCACGCCAAGAGATTTAACCGAAGCACGCAGTATCAATTCAAAAGCATAAATAATATAGAAAATCACATCAACAATAGAATACCAAGCCAAATGAAGAAAAACTCTAATCAATCAACTCATTATTAAGCATATAAATATAGAGTTTTCATAATAAAATTGGGTTTTACCTAGACCCTAACATAGCTTTAGCTAGCCATGGCTTTCACAAAAAAAACATAAAAAGAATAAAATCAAATAGCTAAGCAAAAAATGGAGAAGAAAAACTCCAAACCCCCTTCTCTTGTTTCTCTTCCAGCTCCCCCCCTTGTATATTTTGAAACAACACATAAATATAGCTCACAAATGAATTCACGTTTTTCTTCTTCGTCGCCACATCACCTCTCAATAGAAGTCTGCCACATTTCATGAAAATATAAATTCACCCAATGATGTTGTGCCGCGTGTCATAATATGACGAGACATTGTAAAGTATCACCGAATCTCCACTTTCCATAGTATATGAATTTCATTTAGAAAGCATGATATTTTCTTGCATGTGTTGGGTCCCACCTTAACTGTATTTGCAAAATGACGTCAGTTGGCTTCAAATATTCCTTCAGATTCTTTATATAAATATAGCAAGAGAACTTATGTAAGGACAAGATATACTAATCTTTCCTTTTTCTTCATTTGCACGTGGTCATGGAGGTGATATTCTTCCATTCTTATGCTAATCTTGACCAATCTTAGGTGGCATTAATGTGCTGACATCGACTCGCTTCACCATTAAGTCTCACATTTTGATGTTTATTCGCTGGATGATCGAATTCACTTGTACTTTCTGCAAAAGCACTAAAATAGTGTCATTAGTCAAAATATTGAGTCCTACCTAATATAAATATGGTCATAAAATGTAGCACTTTCGTGCTTATCAACACCCCCACACTTATATTTTGCTAGTCCTCGAGCAAAACAAAGAATTGACCCGCTACACAGCTGGTCATATGAAAATAGAGACCCGCTACACAGCTGGTCATATCATTTTTTTTCTTGTTTTTTTAGACCCGCTACACAACTGGTCAAATAATAAGATAAAGAGAGAGACCCGCTACACAACTGGTCATATAAATATATATATATATTTTTTTATGATGAGAGAACAAAAGAAAAGACCCGCTCCACAGCTGGTCATAATTATTTTTTTTTCGAGACCGAGACCCACTACACAGCTGGTCATAATATGCAAGAAAATTCCTGAAACAGTAAAGTAAAAAGTTAAACACTCCCCCACACTTAAATATTACATTGTCCCCAATGTAATTGAGTCATCCAACGTAGAAATCAAGGTGGGAAATTATAAATTGCAAAAAAAA